>NC_056729.1:852575870-852728370 GCF_019279795.1 Protopterus annectens
TGGGATCTCAATTTTGTGTTGGAAAAACTTACTCTACAACCTTTTGAGCCTGCGGCTACTGCTGAATTGAAATACTTGTCATGGAAGACTGCTTTTTGTTGGCTATTACTTCTGCAAGAAGGGTTTCTGAGTTGCAGGCCCTTATGGCAGTAGAGCCCTTTTGATTTTCCATAAGGATAGGGTATCATTACGTACTAATCCTTCCTTTATGCCTAAGGTGGTTTCTAGTGTGGCTTTAAACCAAACTATTCATTTGCCTACTTTCTATGCAGATCCTCAAAATAAGGGGGAAAAGATTTTGCACACTTTAGATGTACATAGGCAGTTGCGTTATTATTTAAGCAGGACTAAGGATTTCAGGCAGTCTCAGCAGTTGTTTGTTTCTTTTGCTTTGAGTTCTCAGGGCAAGCCTGTGTCTAAGCAAACTATTTCTAAGTGGATTGGGTTTTGCATTTCATTTTGTTATTCCCATCATGGCAAGGAGATTCCAGCTGGGATTAGGCCTCATTCCACTAGGGCTACTGCCACTTCAACAGCATTTCTAAGGGGTGGCAACTAAGGATATTTTGGAGGCAGCTACTTGGAGTTCAGTGCATACTTTCTCTAAGCATTACCACCTTCCTCTCTACTCTAAATCTAGGGCTGGTTTTGCCACAGCTATTTTGCAAGGCATGTTGACAGCTCCTGCATTCTTATGATTTGCCAACCTCCCTTACCTCTGCTTTGGGATTCTACCCAATGGTTAGGACTGCAGCAATGTGGAATGAAGAACATAGTACAGTTTTGTACCTACCATAAATGTAGATGTTCGAGGATCCACATTGCTGCAGTCCAATTACCCTCCCTCCTTCCCTCTGTGTTTAGGGGTGGTGGTGTGGGTTAGTATATATTCTTGTACATTTGTATATATTGTATATATGTTTGGTGCAGGGCTTTTTGGTGTTTTGGTTTGGGCCTTGTCTTTTTAGGGTCTTCTGACATCTGGGGCAAGAAAAGACTGAGGATATGACGTCGGTCATGCGCATTAGTACCCTGACGTCCTGACATCAGTCTAATGCGCCTTGACCGACGTCAGCCATATACTTTGGTATTCGGGCCGACTGGACAGCGGACTACCCTATGGTTAGGACTGCAGCAATGTGGATCCTCGAACATCTACATTTATGGTAGGTACAAAACTGTACTTTATTCCAAATTCAGAATGCAAGTCCGAAAGCACTTCATCCAAGACAAATTCTTCCTGCTTCAACACTGGACTTATCACCTAACCTATATCCTTTCCAAGTATCTTCATAGGTTGGTATTAGGCTGTTGGCCCTAGTTCCTATACAAGCCTAGACATAATTCCCTGGCTGTTTCTTTCCACAATAATTTACTTCTCTCTCAACATTCAATGAATACTGACCCACTTTAGAAACTCCCAGATGTAACTTGGACATTTGGATGGGGAACTGGAAATTCATCCCTGGTTTAGCACCTGTCTCTCTAATGGACACCGGTAGCCTGTAAATGGCTCATCTCCCAAGACGCTGCTTACACTTATCAAGGGTACAAGAACTTGTCAGAGATTTGGGATGCATGGCTAGGCTAATAAAGGCCCTTGTGGTCATTAGCCTAGTAAATATCTGTGAACCTATAATGTATATGGTGTACATTGCACTCTGCATGATTGTACATTGCACTGTGCTTGTTCACTCAAATGTATATGCACATTTTTTCTATCTAATTAGTCTGAACTACTCTATTATTGTTTATATTTTATTTTTTTATTTGTAAAATGTTTTATATTTCAACTGAGTTGAGCCTGAAATTGGTCAATACTAATCAGTGCACTAACCCAGTAAACAAATACAGTCTCCCCTCCATGCCCACCCCAACCCACTCCATTCTTCCCTCCAAATGTACCTGTAGTCTGAGTGTTTGGAGGGTGCTTAGTTTTTTGTGTTTAAAAAAAAAAAAAAGTCCTGTAATTATTTTCCTAAGTGACATATTCTTCTTTAAGGTTGTGTGTGTTTAAGAAAAGAGATTGCATGTCATGGTATCATTTGAAGAGATAACAGCTTTTCGTAGTTAAGGGCTGAAAGTGCTTGCAGCTTATCTGAACCTTGCCAAGACATTCAGCATATCCCACATGATGGAATAAGTGACAGATTATACAATTCACTGGGTAAATCAGTTATACAGCAGGTTAGGGTAATGTTGGGGTTCGCATCTGTCCCAAAAGGGACTACCACTGGTGATCCTCAGAGTTGTTTAATAGAACTTAATAGGGGAAGCCACCTCAAGTAGTAGACCCGTATTGAGTAGCATACCCCAGGGTTTGGTCTTGGGGCCTCTGTTATTTGGGATATACTTTTCTGAGGTGCAGGCCAAAACCAGTGAGCTATGGCTGACCAAGTTTGCAGATGACTGCAAGTTGGGTTCTGTCTTCAATTTCCCCTAGTGACGTGGACATCCTCCAAGAGGGTCTCACCCAAACAAATGACTGGTGCCAGAAACATGGACTCAAGCTGAATACAAAAAAATGCATCATCATCCCCTTTGGGGAGAGAGATGTCCCCACAAATTATCACATTAATAACGTTCTAAGCATGCAGTCAGTCATGAGAGATTTGGGCACCCAGATTGATAGCATCCTGACTTTTGACCACCATGTTGCTTTCATTGTATGGAAAGCTTTCTACATGGCCTACCTCATAAGTAAGGGCATCTCATCCAGGGACAAGGAGGTCATAACATCCCTGTATTCTTCCCTTCTAAGGCCCATTATTGAGTACAATGCCCCATTCGGCATGTACCTCACAAAGCACGTGCAGCAGCTGGAGAGACCACAGAGGTTCCTCACCAGGAGAATCCAGGGCCTCTAAAATCTACCATACACAGGCTAAAAGCCCTATGCCTCTACTTTGTTGCATACAGACTCCTCAGAGGTGACCTCTGTCTGGCATACAGATGGGACTGCTGCATATCTGCAAGTCTGCTGCATATCTGCAAGTCAAGCTCCACTTGAGTAACCTGCACATGCGGCCTCAACCTGGTCTGTGACATCAGTAAGTCTTGCTGGCAGGACAGATTTGTGTCCCAGAGACTCCTCCATCTATGGAATAAACTCCCTTTCCACATCAAGCAGAGTACCTCTTTACCCCTTTTTACGTGCAGTCTGGATAACTGGATGGGAAATAGAAAATACATCCCTGGCATTCCACCCATGTCCCTGCTGGACAGGGACATCGGGTGCTGATTTGTCTATGCATGGGCTAAACTCTTGGCTAGGCTTATAAGGGCCTCAGGGCCAATAGCCTAGTAACTTCCTATGAACTAAGTAATTTTGGCTTTTTTTCTCAAATGTGCAAGCCTGAAATGAGTTCTGAATATCCAAATATGGTGATATCTGAAAAATAAGTAGCAAAATTACAACAGTAAAAATATGCTGAAGTTCGACTGTCTTCATAAAACGCACCTCATGTTTCACCTTCAGTGTCAGTAAAACTAGCATTTTATTTTATTCTTGTATTTAACTGGTTAGATGGGCTGATTATATGTGCAAGTCTGCATTTTCGGCCATAAAGTGCAAGATTATTATTTCTCATAAGATTCCCTTTTTTTTGAGGTATGTTGATCTTGAAGCTGGTGACCGTATTCCAGGCCACTTGCCCAAAATACAGTGCATTGCAGTAAATGACAGTAGCTAACTTTAGAGATTTCAGTTAATTGAAACTGTACAGTAAAAATGACAGTGTAAATGCCATTGTGTAGTAATTGAAACAACTGTAAAAGAATAGTATTAGATGACATATAGGTTACAAAAACACTACAGCACAAAGGTTGACTTAATTTCCCAGTAATATTGTGGAACTCTGAGAACCTGAGTCATTAGTACAGCTGGTAAACAAACGCAAAATCAACGCATGACCACTGCACCAAATAATGTATAACATACTCTACCACAGATAGCATTCCTGCACAGCTCAAAACTTAATGGGCATTCTGTCAATTATATTGCGTGTGTCACTGATTGCTATCAGGGCACTCAAATATTTGTCATTTGTTAGCCTATGTGCTTAAAGCAAATTACATTTTGCTTTGCTAAATGGATGTTTACCTTTTTCATGAATATTGCGTGATTATGCAGTGGTTTAGTTTGTTGGGCATTTTATTCCATGATTCTAGTTTGATTTTTACAGAATGTTTCTGCACTGGCTAATGCAAGGCTTCCTATGCTGAGTCCTAAAGTACTGAGAGAAAAAGGCTGAAAATACAGGAGAAAAGCAAATATTGAACTTCACTTTTCTTGTTTACCCTGATTGTGCAGAGGTGCAAGCCCTCTGCCCCCAATGTGAGGTACAAGTACCCCACAGATCACAAACTTGTACACCAGCTTCTGTTTCAACATATCTCAAAGAAAATGGAGTATTGTGAGAAATAGGCTTATAGGAAGTTAGTAAGCTAATGGCCCTAGGGCATTTACAAGCCTAGACAAATTCTACCTTTATTTCCATGATCAGCCCCTATTGCCCCTGTCCAAGAGGGACATAGGCAGACCTCCTAGGGTTAATTTACGGTTACCCATCCAATCAGCCAGATGGAGTTTGAAGAGGGCCAGTGAGGTGCTCTGTTCGACATAAAGTGGGAGTCTGTTCCAAAGGTGTAGCAACCTCTGGGAGACAAATCTGTCCCTCCAGCAGGTTCTTTTAATGTCACAAACCAGGTTAAGGTCTTTAGAGCGAGTAACCCATGTACCATTTGACTTAAGGATATGCAGCATTTCCAATAAAACAGGGTCAGAGATTGTCTTATATGCAAAGCAGAGATTGCCTATGAGTAGTCTGTAGGAAACGGAATAAAGTGACTCCAGTTGCTGCAGGTGCTTGGAGGGAAAGTGCAGGGAGGTTATAACTTCTTTTTTTCTGTAGGTAATGCCCTTACTTATGAGATGAGCAATATAGAATGCCCTTCTTACCACTGTGGAGACGTGATGATCAAGGGTAAGGTTGCTGTCAACCTGTCTGCCCTGGTTTCACCACTGAGGCGTACTTAGGGTGTTGCTGCTGTTGTGATAGTTAGCAGGAAGATTCCTCTTACTGAAAGGAATGTAATACATTTTTTTGCATTGCGTTTAAGGCCATGACTTTGGCACCAATCATTTGTGTAGGACCCTATTGTAGGATGTTGACGTAGTTTGGATATTCTGTGACCCCTCCCAGTTTGCAGTCATCAGCAAACTTTGTCGGCTACAGACCTTTAGTTTTTGCTTGTACTTCAGGGAAATAGATTCCAAGCAGCAGAGGTCCCTGGACTTGATCCCTGTGGAACACCACTGGTTACAGGTCTGCTGCTGGAGGTGGATTCCCCTATTTTGACTGTGTTCTATCAGTTAGCGACCCATGTAACACTGTACGGGTTGATACATAGCTGGGTGAGTTTCTCAATGATGCCTGAGTAGGGGATAGTGTCAAAAGCCTTGGCTAAGTCTAGGTCAGCTGTATGAACAGATTTTCTCTCATCCAGGGCCTTGTCGACTGTCTCAAAGAAGTCCACCAGGTTTAACAGGCTTGATCTCCCTTCAACAAATCCAAGCTGAGTAGGGTCAAGTGTTTGGAGACTACCTATGTCTTTGTTGATGAGGTCCATGATGATTTGCTCCATGGCCTTTCAAGTAAGGCTAGTCAGGCTAATAGGTCTATAGTTCCTGAGGTCAGTGGAAGCACCACCTTTGTGCAGAGGAATAAATGTCGCTATTTTCCATTCAGCTGGGGCAAAGCTGGTGCTTAAAACTATGATTGAAAAGAGTACCCAATGGTGTTGCTAATTCTTTTTGGACCCCATGTAGGACGCAGCCTGGGATGTTGTCAGGTCATCTAGATCATGTTTTTTTGGCCTTAGAGAGGACGTTTGCAACCTTTTCTTTAGAGGTACAAGATAGGGGACAGGTGATAGGGATGTCATGGGAGTACATGTGTTAGGGACAGGGAAGTGAAGTTTTCACCAAACCCATCGGCTAACAAGTTAGCTATGTCCACAGGCTCGGTATATGTGGTATCATTAACTACCAGTTCAACACAAACCTGGGCCTTTCCTTTTAAGTTACGGATATAACAGAGAATGCCTTATGGTTGTCTTTAGTTTACTTGCTGCTGGGATATATGTGGGGAGATTTCAGGTGCAGCCTCTTCTCCTGCAGTCCATGTTAAGATTACTAAGCATGCTCCAAATTGTAGCTCTGAGTTTATACATGTAAATCACAGGCTCAGATATCAGATGACATGTAACTACAGATGTTCTTCGTGTTTCACTGTTGTAGTCATTACATTTGGGTTATCTGCTTGCAGGTAGCCCTCAGCTGGCCTGATTATCAAAGTCTTGGGTCCTGCGTCGGTTGCTGTCTTTTCTTCCATAACATCAGATAGTCAGGGGTGTAAAGCATGCAGCCGACGCCATTACATCAGTCTTTCTTGCCATGCGGTGCCCGAAGCAGAAGCAGTTCACAAGTGCCGGTCGGCCGACTCCTGAAATTTTCGTTTTCGAGTTTCACAACCAAAGTCTTCAAAAAAGCTAAGTACCCCGTTGGGGATCCTTTTTCTTGCTCTAAACCAATGTCAGTAAAAGTTAACAATTGTATTACTTGTGGAAAGAAAATGCCTCATAAAGATTTTCATTCATACTGCATTCCTTGCTTAGGCCCAGACCACAGTGTCCCTCACTGTCGGTTTTGGGCCTTATTCAATCCTCTATTTGTCGTCTGTTCATTTTCACATCAAACTATTTCAGTACTCTGTTTAATTATCCAGAAATGGCTTCGGTAAGTCATCCGACTACCGACATTCCGAAAAAGTGTAAAGATAAAGACAGAGATAGACTGCATAGGTCCAAAGCTGCCGACAACGCTTAGTTCGCTGGTACTGAGTGAGGTGCTTTCGCAGCCCCTGATACCCGCTACTTCAGATTCGCAGGCCTCTACTGAGACCCATTCGGAGTCCGGTATGCCGCGAGATGCTTCTTCGACTATGGAACCTTGGATGGGTCCGGAGCTGCTGTGCAGGCTCCGGCTTCTGAGGGTGTATTCAGGCCTACTGACTTGCATATAAAACCAACGCCATCTTCTTCTTCAAGGCCTAAAACTCAATCCACGTCTAGAAAACCGATGTCCAAACCGCATGGTCTGGCCCATATGCCTAAAAAACAAATGATAAGAATGACTGAAGACCTTATTACTCTAATCAGAGGAAGCCAGCCTTCTCCCTGTAAGAGACCTAGAACTGATTCTTCTGATCAGGATTTTGATATTTCTGTTTCTTCTGATGACCAGTATTTGCCCTTGTCTACCTATGAGGATTCTGATACAGGGGACTCAATTCCCTCTGCTTCCCCTTCAGAAGAAGAAAGAAACTTTGCACACTCTTAGGGAGCATTTCAGCTGGGAAAGCCAGAATTACTCCGACTCCAAAAAGAGACTTAGGGAATTCTTACTCCTACCTCAACACAGGCCTTTAGCTATTCTTCCTGTACTGGACATTGTAGATGATGCCTTCTTGGAATCTAGCCTGGCCCCAGGAAACCTGACAGGTATTACGGAGTGCTTGACAGGTATTACGGAGTGCTTGAGTCTCACAATTTCCTCTCTAAGACTCCTACTGTGAACCCAGAGACCATTTCGCAGGGACCCAAAGGCATTAAGGCTACTACTGCCAAAAACCCTACCCCCTCTGATAGAGATTCCAGGGCCCTAGACAGATGGGGTAAGAAGTTATACATTTCTGCCACTTTGGCCATTAGGGCTTTAAACTGCCAGTTTCATATGTTAAAGTATCAGCAGCATATTATTGGATTACTTAAACAGAAAATGATGATGTTTCCTGACTGTGCTGAAAATAAAGAATTACAGGATGTAATGCATTCTGCTGAACAAGTTGGTAAACATACTTTGCAATGTGGTTTTGACTCCTTAGAGGCATCTTGTAGGGCTGCTGTCACTGGGTCTATTCTTAGAAGGAATGCTTGGCTTAAGGAGCAAACTTTGCCAGATCATGTTAAAGCTAAATTACTGGATGCTCCCTTAAAACCAAGACTGCCTGTTTGGCAACAAAGCAGTAGTAGTACTTAAAAAGATGGAGGAAAAAGCTAAATCTGTGCAAACTGTCAATGATTTCATGCAGGTACAGCCTCCCAGATTTAATAGGCGTTGGCCTTCTAAGAATTGGTCCTTTCCTGTCTCTTCCAGGCCTTCTCAGTCCAAACCCAGGAACAGCAGACCACCTAGGCTACAGTCTCAAGGTACTCACAGGCCTAAGCAGTGGGGGGCTCCCACTTCCAAAGCTGGAAGTAGTAAGACACCCCCCATGATAAACTTTCACAATGACATAACCTTAAACCTTCCAAGCCCTGCTCAAGTGACTGCTCCTTTATGGGAAAAGATCGCCCTGCATGCAAAAAATATGGGAACTCATTACCCAAGATAAATGGGTTTTAAATATAGTTTCCCAAGGATACATTTTCCGCTTCCACTCCTTACCAACCCCAAACAGTTGGCCAGACATACCCCTAAATCAGTGGGCAGAGACTCAACAACAGGATGTCCTTCAAGGATGCATCTGCAGTCATCACATATGGGTTGTCCTGCCTCAGGCAGCCCTTCGGTCGGTCGGATTCCAAAGTCTGGGTCAGCGGCTGATGTCGACTTTCCCCGACGTCAGAGCGCCTGGGGTATAAAAGCATCAGCCGACACCATCTTCCTCCGTCTTTCTTGCCGCATGGTGCCCGAAGCAGAAGCAGTTTGCAAGTGCCGGTCGGCCAGCTCCTGTAATTCAGCTACCGAAGACTTCAAAAAGCTAAGTACCCCGTTGGGGACTCTTTCTTGCCTCAGCCGATGTCAGATAAAGTTAATAATTGTTTAACTTGTGGGAAACAAATACCTCATAAGGATTTTCACTCTTACTGCCTACCCTGTCTAGGTCCAGACCACGACGTCTCGGCCTGTTCAGCCTTTGCTTCCTTCAACCGACGCACTCTTAGACGTCGGGCAGAGTTTGCAGAGGATTTTTTTGGGGCTAGTTTTTCGTATAAGATGCCGTCGGAGACTCCGACTTCTCATTTAGTTAAGAAATGGAATGACAAGGACCGACTCACGCGGGCCGCGATTTCGGCTGAAACCACGGCCAGGCCTACCACGAGTGTCTCGGTCTCGGCTGAAACAGAGTCCTTGGTACTTCCAATTACCGAAACCGCTCAACCGACTACCTTGGTCCAGGAGGCCCCGGCTGAGTCGGTTATTGAATTTCCAACAAACTGGTGTCCTGGAACCTTCCGACACCATTCCTTTAGACAAATCTACACCAGCACGTGGTGCAGCCAGGCCTCCTGCATCCATGTCCATTAAGGCATTCTCCAGGGCTAAAGCTGCTAAACTCTGGATCTCTCTCTTCTAAGTATCAGGGCTATTCAACCTGTCCCAGCAGAGGAATGGGAACAAGATTTTTTACTCCAAACTTTTCCTGGTACGTAGAAAAGACAACTCTTGGCGTCCTATCCTGAACCTGTCCATCCTAAACATTTTTTGGTAATCCCAAAATTCAAAATGCTAACTCTTCATCAGCTGCTTCCCATGCTAGGCAAAAAATGCTTGGTTGGCAACTTTGGACTTAAAGGAAGCTTACCTGCACATCCCAATAAGGGAATCTTGCTGAAAATACCTATGCTTCAGAGCAGGCTTACATGCACCATCAGTTCTCTGCACTGCCCTTTGGCTTATCTACTGCGCCCAGAGTATTCACAAAATGCCTAGCTTCATTCATTGCATTCTGTAGGCAAAGAAGTATTCAAATATACCCATACCTGGACGATTGTCTAATTCATGCAGAAAGCCAGGACATACTATTAAGTCATCTGGCATTTGTAAAGAAACTGCTAACCTCACTGAGGTACATCATAAACTAAAAGAAATCTCATCTAGTACCCTGCCAACAAATTGTATTCCTGGGAGCAAGCTTGAACACAACTTCCCAGATGGCCTACTTCAAGCCAGAGAAACAAGTTTGACAGCCTACTTCAAACAACTGGCCACAAAGACCCAGCTATCTGCAAGCCCTAGGGTTCATGGCCTCTTGCATCTTTCTAATTCCGGATGCAATACTGCATGTGAGGAAGCTACAATGGTATCTAAAAAGCCTATGGTGTCAACTTTCTCAAAACCTGGAATCAATAATTCCTATCATTCCTCATATAAAGACAGAGTTCCTTTGGTGGGCAGAGACCTGCTACCACAACAAGGGGCTGCCATTCACTCTACCTCTTGCCGCCCAAACCCTAACAACAGAGTATGCATGGGGGGCTCACTTGGCAGGGTATTGCATTCAGGGCAAACGGAACCCGAGTCAAATGCACCTGCATATCAATCAAAAAGAAATGTTAGCTGTACAGAATTCTCTTGACAACCTTCAAAGTCCACATTCTTCCAGGATAGTTGTTGGTAAAGACAGACAACACCAATGTTATGTGGTACATAAACAAACAGGGGGGAACTCACTCATACCCTCTCTGAAGACTAGCCATGGCTCTGTGGAACACAGCCTTGAGCTACCAAGTGCACCTACAAGCTCAATTCCTGCCAGGCAAACTAAATTCACTGGCAGACGAACCAAGCAGAATTTTCATGGACCCACACGAGTGGAAACTGGAACCAAAGATATTCAACGTGTTGAGAAACAAATGGGGGAGCCCAGATATAGACCTGTTTCCCTCCTCTCAGAACTACCAATTGGTCAAATTCAGCACAAGGACTCCCCACAGACAAGCTTGGAAAGTGGATGCCCTGTCCTGCACATGGGAAAGCCTCTCAGTGTATGCATTTCCCCCTCTGCCTCTCCTCTCGAAAGTTGTACTAAAGATCAAACCAGACAAACCAAGGACAATACTCATTGCACCATACTGGCCACACCAGCACTGGGTACCCCCTCTTGCACACTGTCACTGCTGGAACCATGGCATCTGCCTCAGACACCTTCCCTGAGGGCCAGATGCTGCACCCCCAGCTTCAAACCCTGCAGCCTGGCTAATTACCTGAGCTCTCCAATACCATCCCTCAGTAAGCAAGTGCTGTATGTCATTCTGGAGGCAAGGAGGCCTAGTACTAGAAAATCCTATGCTGAAAAGTGGAAAAGATACTGTTCCTGGAGCCAAACTCAGGGGATGGGCACAACAGTGCTCAGCTTACCACATGTTCTTCAATACTTAACAGAGATGCTCCACAAGGGCATTTCCTTCTCTTCTATTAAAATTAATGCCTCAGCCATTTCAGCACATTATAATACAGAGCCACCACTCTTCTCTCACCCCCTGCTGAAGCAATTCCTTAGAGGGGCCAACAATTTAAGACCACCCAGGAGAGCCCCTTCTCCAGCCTGGGACCTTAACTTTGTATTGGAAAAGCTCACTCTACCTCCTTTTGAGGCAGCTGCAACTGCAGAGTTGAAATTCCTTTCTTGGAAAACGGCCTTCCTTCTAGCCATCACTTCAGCAAGAAGAGTGCCTGAATTACAGGCCTTCATGGCAGTGGAGCATTTTATCATCTTCCATGCAGACAGGGTGTCCCTCAGGACCAATCCTTCCTTTATGCCCAAGGTGGTATCCAGTGTGGCCCTTACTCAGTCCATTCATTTACCAACCTTCTTTTCTAATCCACAGAACAGAGGAGAATGAATACTGCACTCTTTGGACGTGCACAGACAACTTAGATTTTATTTGGACAATACTAAGCCTCTCAGGAAAACTGAACAGCTGCTAGTTGCCTTTGCTGCAGGGGCAGAGGGGAAGGCCATTTCAAAACAAACCATTTCTAAGTGAATAGGCCATTGCATTCATTTCTGCTGTAAGCACCATGGAAAACCTACCCCACAGGGGATAAGATCACATTCCACCAGGGCTGCATCTACTTCAACAGCCTTTCTCAGAGGTGTTCCTACCAGGGACATCCTAGAAGCTGCTACCTGGAGTTCTGTTCATACCTTCACCAAGCATTACCACTTGCCTATTTTTTCTAAATCCAGAGCTGGTTTTGCCACTGCAGTCTTGCAGGGCCTAGTAGCTGGTCCTAATGCTCTCTAATTGCCTCCTCCCTTCCTTAGCTTTAAGAATCTACCCAAATGTAATGACTGCAACAGTGAAACGTGAAGAACATAGTACAGTTGTGTACACTTACCATAAATGTAGATGTTCGAGTGTATTCACTGTTGCAGTCCTGGTTACCCTCCCTCCAGCTCCCTGATTTCTGTTGGCTATGCCTCTCTTCTTGTTTACTGTGTTTAAGCTTTCTTGTGTGTTTGCTTTTTGTTGGAGGTGTAACCTTGTATATAATTGCTTCCCATTATGGGGGCACCTGACATCTGGGCAAGAAAAACTGATGTAATGGCGTCGGCTGCATGTTTTATACCCCTGACTACCTGACGTCATGGAAGAAGAGACAGCAACTGACACAGGACCCAAGACTTTGATAATCAGGCCGGCTGAGGGCTAACTGCAAGCAGATAACCCAAATGTAATGACTGCAACAGTGAATGCACTCATAACATCTACATCTATGGTAAGTGTACACAACTGTATTTTTCACACTTTGCCCGAGTATGTTAAAAGGGCAGTCCTTCAGTGTGCCCTTAGGCAGAGAGTTTTTATTAATTTATTTCACTTAACTTTTTTAGGATCTGCCTTATAGGAATCTTTCAAAAATGGATGGAAGATGGTAAACCTATTTAATAGTGAAACATTTGTTATTATTCTTTGATAATGAAGCATAATGAAAATTTCTACACAAAGTTGTAATTTTATTGTAAAGTTTCATTTTGAATAGTTTATACAAATTTGGGCTGTTGAGATGAACCATTAGAGAGGCAGCATAGGTTGAAGCAGGTATTTGGGTAATGGTCCCTATTCCAGACAAGAAGGTGCTCCACAGTTCATCCTGTTCTCCTAGACTTCCCCAACTCTTGCAAGTAAAAAGCAGTAGTGACCCTTTACAAATTCCAGTAGTAAGGAGGGTGCTCATAAGCAAAAGGTACAAAACTGGATTTGGGCCCATTCCACCTTTTGTTGCAATACCTGTTCTTTTCCCAGACCAACTCGGTCTGTCAGAGCCATTTTTTTTAAATGACCACCTTGGGAAAGTAGAGAGAGACCCCCCCCTACCCCCACCCAACAGAGCAAAGAAACAGATTTTACCCAAGGGTGTTCATGATCTGAGGGCTGAAAAAGTTCCTGGAAGCCTACTTTTGAGTTCTCTGTGCTAAACTAGTTTCTTCTAAAGAAATTCCAGTTGCTTACCTTACAGACGCATTCCTCCTTTTTCAACCAGACATCATTTTGGTCACACTACACTTGAAGGATGCTTACCAGCATAAAACCTATTTGTGTCAAGAGCCATTTCACCTCCTTCCTTTTTGGGCTTTATCCGCTGCTTCCATGGTATTCATGAAATGCTTAGTTGTGACCTTTGTTTCAGATTATAGGTATCCATATTAACCTTTACGTGGATGACTGATTTTCATCCTAGTGAGGGTTAACAAAGGCAATAAATTATACTGTATATTGGATCAGCATTCAGAAGATGTCTAAATTGTCAATTCCAACCACACCCCTTCTAAAGAAAATTATTTCTGCTGGCATTCACATTTAAACTATTGAGTAAAACACAGGTAAATGATAGTAGACAGAAGTAAATGTACATTTTGTCATTGTTTATTATTTTATTTCTTAGGTCACCGATGGTGGAAAACCTCCAATTTCTTCATCTGCCTTTATTATTATTAAGATTATCGATGAAAGCATTTATCCCCCAGCTGTTCTACCTTTAGAGATCTTCATTACAACTTCAGAGGATGAATATTCTGGTGGAGTAATAGGAAAGATTCATGCAACAGACCAAGATATTTATGATATCCTTAACTATAGCCTGTCTTCAAAGAACGAAAATCTCTTCTCTGTCTTGAGTCGAGATGGCAAACTGATTGCACACAGAGGACTTGATGTAGGACAGTACCACCTGAATGTTACTGTCACAGATGGAAGCCTTTCCGCCACAGCAGATGTTGCAGTACATGTCCGACAGATCACCCAAGAGGTACTGAACCGTTCTATTGCTATACGATTTGCAAACATTGCACCTGAAGAGTTCATTGGGGACTACTGGCGCAATTTCCAGAGAGCCTTGAGAAATATTTTGGGTGTAAAAAGGAATGATATACATATTGTTAGCCTTCAGCCCACAGATGTTGCTTTGGACCTTGATGTATTACTTTCCATTGAGAGGTCAGGAGGCCCTGGTCATCATTCTCCTGAAATTCTTTTCCACAAGTTGAATGCTTCAGTGGCTGACATTGAGGAGTTGACTGGTGTGCGAATTGTACAAATTATTCACAAGCTGTGTACAGGCCTTGACTGTCCACATAAGTTCTGTGATGAAAAAGTTACTTTAGACAGCAGTGTGATGACGACACACAGTACAGCTAGATTGAGTTTTGTCACCCCTCGGCACCTCAGAAAGGCGATTTGTCTTTGCAAAGGTAAGATCCCTTATGCTGGTTATTTCTGGCTTCTAATTTTCTAGTTGTAATGTTTCTGTAGAAGTTTTTTTCTTGGCTATCTGGCAGAAAAACAGTGTTTTATTTGCTTTTGTTATCTTCTGTCAGCTGAAAACAGAAAAAAAGAGTAGTGATAGTGATTTTTTCTTGAAAGTGTAAATGTTAAATTTGGTAATAGCGGCTTATTAAGGCTGAGTAGTCACACAGAGACAGCTTCTTTTCCTCATTCTACTCATCACAACTCTGTATGGATGTGAACACTGATCCTCTCTTGATAATGGATAGTGCTTTTTGTACTAGCACATAATGTAGCAGTTTAATCCTGCACCTTTTTAGGAAATGTACGTCTTATTTTCTTTTCTTTGCAGTTTTTCTGGCCAAGGCCCACTTGTGCGTTCAAGTTAAAGAAGCTGTGTGCAGCAAAGTTCATTTATTCATTTTAAGTAATGAATATTAAATTAATTTTAAATAATGGGTCACATTACCCATACCTTATTCTCCGTCCATTCCAAAACAAGTACATATTTGTTACATGTGTTGCTGTGCTGATAATGCTTCGCCTAGCCTCCCATCCCCTCTTGTTTAGAATCATTAATGTCTGTACTTTTGTATACATCGTAAAAAGAGGAGACTTCAGAACTGAAGTAGTGACTTATCAGTGACCTTTGTAGAAGCCAAATAACTTTTCTTCTAGGCTGTCCTGATGATTTGTAACCATTTTCCTCCCTGATGTTTTGTGCTGCCTTTGACATGATATGCATAGCCCGATAACTTGCTGTTTATAACTAGCTTCTTGAGCTGAAGTAGTTGACTTCCTTTGATCATCAACCTGTGGGAATCGGATCCAGATCGGATCCGAGACTGCAGCTTCACCAACATCTGATCCGAGCTCCAAGCTTCTCCCCTTACCCATAATGCCACTCCATCTCCTTCATCCCTCAGGTCTCGTTTGGCGTGGCTTTGCCTAGCATCGTGGTCTCAGAGCTCCAGGCGTGGTAGGTACTTTTTTGGATAGTTTTTGGGTGTTTCTGTTGCTGGTAGTGATAGGTAGGTTCCCTTTCCCTTGTCTGAACTCCCCTTTCACTTTTGCGTTGTGTTTATTCAAAAAAAAAATAAAAAAGTTCAGTGGTAGTAGTAGGCCTCCTCTCCCTTCCCCCTCCTTGTTAGTCAGTTGGACGTGAGTGTGTGTGGTCGAGCAGGTTAGGGCTTTGTGCTTTTTAACTTTGTTTTCATGGCAGATCAGTAGTCAAAGCTGGTGTTTATGAAGTGCACAGAGTATGGCCATAAGTTGTCCCCGGCTGATGGCCACACTCTGTGTGTAGTGTGTTTGTGGACCTCCTATCTCTCAACAGACTGCTCTATTTGTACAGGGTTTAACCCCAGGGACCTGAAGGATCACAGGGCTAAACTAATCCTCAGGGGACTTCCTTCTGCTATGGAGGTAGCTGCTTCCTCTTCCCTTACAGTCACGGCTGTGACTGCGTCTTCCTCAGCTACAATTTCTTCCCCTCCGTCCCAGGCCAGCACTCAAACCCTCCTGTTCATAAGTCTGCGGATAGGGAGCATGGAAAAGAGAAGGGAAAAGAAAAAGAGAAAGACAATGGGAGAAGGGAGGGAAGATATCCCTGAACCAGTCAGATCCGGTGGGTCCTCCTCCTAAGCAGCAGATAGTTACCAGGCCAGTTACTCCTCGGCTCTGCTCACCCAGATTCTCGCTGGAGCCAGTGAAGCCTAGACCTTCTTCCAGGGCCTCTGCACATCGACCCTCCTGATCGGCATCTGTGGCCTCGTCGCGTTCCACCAGAAGTTTGAGTGAGGCAGACATGGACAAAATGATGCAAAGGTTTATTTGCACCCAGATTCAGATGCAAGTCTTGCCAGCCCCCTCTCCTTCTGGAGGGGGGAGCTCACTTCCCTTTTATGCCCCAATATCTTCTTCTCCAGTCTGACCCACGGTATGGAGTTTATGGATCTGAGAGGTCCTGGAGTCAGGGGGTCAGCGCCAATGTTAGAGTACCTCGACTCCGGCCGTTACCTTGAGTGAGTCGGACCAGACTAGTTTGGACCTGAGTGCCTCTCTGAGCTGAAGCCTGGGCACCAGATACGAGGGGTTGGGCTTTTCTCCTTTGGCACCAACTTTGTTTGGTCATGGCCCTCTACTCCCTATCTCGGCTCTGGCGGGCTCTGCTCTGATTCCCCCATCGGATCTGGGGAGAGCAGCTTCCTTATTAGTTTCCCGGGAAGCTCATTCTCCCTCTGCTTTCGACATGGTGGAAAGGGTTCACTCCAGTGGATCGAGGCCCCTGACCAGCTCCTCCGATACCGCTCCAACTCCCTTACCTCTGGGTGCATCTTCAGTCATTTTGCTCATGTAGGGACAGCCCATGCTCGATGTGCCCCAGACTGTTCCCCTCGAGGAACCACAGGTAGTTTGCGAGCCCTCTCCGGTGAGCCCCACCAAAGAGGTTCCTCACAAAAGAAAGTGCCAAAGGAAGGCACTTGGACTCCTCCCCAGAGTCCCTTACTGAGGACACCGATTTGGAGGAGGTGGCCTCACTGAGGACACCGATTTGGAGGAAGGGGAAACTATGTCTCCTTTGGAGACATCATGGAACTCCTGCGGCAAACCTTCCTCAGATGAGTCTGTGTTTCTGGAGGCCTTCAGCATGGGCCAGTCTACCTCCTGGGTGTCCCCCCTTGCTGATCCCTTGGTGGATCTTACCACCCGGACATGGAAGGAACCGGACACCGTGGAGCCAATCCCGAAGCATCCCGTCAAGATTCCAAGTCCTCCTGCAGACAGACCTAGTTGGAACAAGGGGGTGCCCAGTAGACGATATGGTGGTAGTGGCCGCCACCAAGAAAGAACTAGCCCAGGAAAGTTCTGAATTATTTGGCCCACCTCACTTGACTACAGAGCGACCTGGTCAAGGAACTGTCACCCCCAGAGTCCATGTCACCGGAGGATAAGCGCATATTCTTAGTGCGAATGGCCACTCTCAAAGCGGTTTCTAATACATCCATGCACCTCCTTTCACATGCCACTGAATGAGCAGCAACAGCAGCCGCATCCGGCATTGCCATGAGGTGACATGCTTGGCTCAGGCTATGTCAGTTCATGGAACCCCTTTAAGGCATCTTTCGTGAATGCACCTTATGATGGTTCTTCCTTGTTTGGGAAGACAGTTCATGAGAAGTTGGTCCAGAGTGAAAAGGACAAGAAGACACTATCTGCCGTCGGGATCCACTTCTCTAATCCTCTAACCCTTCTCTAACCCTCAAAGATCCTTTTCCAGGAATCGGCAGGGGCAAAAGAAGATGTGGTTCCGGAAGTCTCAGTATTCCCGGGACTTTCAGGACTCATCTTCTCCCAGAGGCAGAGGGGTACAAGACAGACACCGGCCCAGAGGTGGGGGGGGGTCCGAGAACTTTTATGTCTTGAGAACCATTTTCGGACAGCCCCACGCAGCAGCCTTGAGGGGTTGCCCGACTGCTGTGGAGGGAGTCTAGGGTAGTCTTTCACTGCACCTGATGGCATGGGAGTCTGTGTCAGCAGACCTTTGGGTGCTTCAAATCATATCCTGAGGTTATACCACCCCCTTTGTGGTTCCTCCCATTTGCACCAAAACACCTCCTGGATGTACCACCTGCACAAAGGGAGGCAGCAGCTCTAGAAATAGAAAAGCTGCTAAGGAAACGTGTCGTCCAGCCCATCCCCTGAGATCAGTCCAGATCAGGCATCTATTCCAGGTTCTTTTTGGTGCCAAAAAAGACGGGGGACTTATCAATTGCCAAAGGGAAGTTCCGGATGGTCACTTTACAATCCATCCTGCCTTACCTGCCGGAGAACGACTGGATGTGCTCAGTAGATCTCCAGGTTGCTTACTACCATATAAAGATGCACAGATGCTCCAGGAGGTTCCTTCGATTTTGGCTAGGGGCCAGTCATTATCAATTTCGAGCCCTACCCTTCGGTCTCACCACAGCTCCCAGGGTGTTCACCAAGGTCATGGCAGTAGTAGCGGCTCACCTGAGGCTTCAGGGGATACAGGTCTACCCGTACCTGGACGATTGGCTCTTTGCTGCTTCCACCAAGCATCTACTTTGTCAGGCCAGAGACTATTTCCTGAAACTGTCAGGCTTTCTGGGAATTACAATCAACATCCAAGTTTTCTCTAAACCCAGTTCAGGTCTTAGACTACATTAGAGCAAGGATAGATGCATTGCAAACCAAGGTTTTTCTAACTCCGTCGAGTGTTTGGAACTTACAACTCCATGTGTCCGTGATCTTTCAGTCTCATCTTCCTTAAGCCGAGGCGGTATTATGAGCCTTAGGTTCTTTCGCAGCCACCATTACTCTTCTTCCCTGTGCTCATCTGCATATGTGGATATTACCGTGGACACTAGCGGTCCAGTGGTCATTATTAGATCTGCTGATGACGCATCCTATTCATATTATCAATGCTTGCAGGAAGTCTCTCCTCTGGTGGATACACTCCTTGGAACTAGTTGAGGGACGAACATTTATTGCAGCCCCTCCCCAAGCCACAGTGACCACAGACACCTCCCAGCTAGGGTAGGGGGGGGCATTGCTCGGGCAGGACAGTCCAAGGCACGTGGTCCCTGAACGAGGCCCAAGTTGCTTATCAATGTTCTAGAGAGGTGGGCGGTCTTGTTAGCGTTGCAGGCCCTTCATGCCTTTCTTCCTCTGGGAACCATTGCAATTCAGACTTGCAACATGTCAGTGGTCTGGTACATCAGCAAGCTGGGAGGAACCAAATCTACCCCCCTTTGTCACGAGGCCATGAGAGTATTTGAATGGGCGCTCTCCACCAGCTGTTTTCTGTTAGCAGCGCACATTCTGGGTTGATCCACCAATACTGGTGGACAAACTGAGCAGGACTATCCTGATGCCTTATGAGTGGTCTCTAAATTCTTCTGTAGCGGAACAGATCTTCCTGGAGTGTGGTCGGCCCGGCCTTGCTGTGATCTCTTTGCATCTCCTTCCAACGTGAAGTGCTGCAAGTTCTTCGCTTTGGTTTCCCCACAGGGATGCTCTGGTCCATACTTGGCCTCCCGGTCTTCTTTATGCTTACCCCCCTCTACCGCTTGTACCAAAATTCCTCCAGATGACAAGCAGGTCGGAGAGCAAAGTAATCCTCATTGCCCCATTCTGGCCTCGCCAAGTCTGGTTTCCCTTCCTTTGGTCTCATCTGATAGTTCCTCCATGGATCTTGGATCCAGTAGTGGATCTCATTTCACACTGTTCGAGGGTACATCATCCAGACCTGGTCAGTCTGAAGCTTACAGCTTGGGTGCTCCAGTTCCATTGATTGCTAGGACTCCCGGTCTGTCTTCCCTGGTCAAGACTATTCTGGTGGCAGCTCATAAGTCGTCCACCAGAAAACTATACTGTAGCAAATGGAAGCGTTTTTTTTTTCAATCTGGGCTTCTGAAAGGGATCTGGATCCTTTCACAGCTCCTTTCCCAGTGGTCCTTGAGTTCTTGGCGCACATTTTCCAGCTGGGTGCTAGCTCATCTACAGTAAAAGTTAAATTGGCTGCTATTTCCAACTTCCATATAGATGAGAACATGGCTTCTTTAGCTTCCTCCAGACTTTGTAAAACCTTTATTAAAGGTAGTTTTCTTTTAAGGCCCCCAGTTAAAGATCCTTCTCCTCCTTGGGATCTTACCTTAGTTTTACAAGCCTTGGTTGCTCCCCCTTTTGAACCGGCTGCTTCTGTGGATGTAAAATTTTTGTTGTGGAAGCCTGCCTTCCTAGTGGCCATCACCTTGGCTAGGAGAGTGTCAGAACTCCAGGCATTATCTGTCAAGCCTCCATATATGATTTTCCGTAAGGACAGGGTTTCACTTCGTACTAATCCTTCTTTTCTGCCTAAAGTGGCCTCTGAAACAAATATCAATCAAATGATCAATTTACCTGCTTTCTTTCCAAATTTTCAGAGCAGGGGTGAAAATAAATTGCATTTATTAGACGTGCATAGACGGCTGTGTTTCTACTTACATAGGATTAAGGCCTTTCGCAGGTCTGACCAGTTGTTTGTATGTTTTTCTACACCCTTTCTGGGCAATCCGATTTCTAAGGTAACCATTGCCAGATGGATTTCCCTTTTCATCCTTCAGGTTTACAAAGACAGAGGCATGTCACTTCCAGGTAGGATAAATGCCCATTTTACCAGGTCCATGGCTACGTCAGCAGCTTTTTGGCCTAGGGTGTCTTTGGATGATAATTGATCGGCTACTTGGTCTTCATCTCGCACCTTCATTTCTCATAAGTTGGACATGAAGTTTAGGGGGAGAGCATCCTTTGGCTCCACGGTGCTCCGAAATATCCTTCCATGAGGGCCACCCAAGAGTTTGGTTGCTAGGGACTCTGTCCCACAGGTTGATGATCAAATGAAGCCAACTACTTCAGATAAAGAAGTTATGTACTCACCATAATGTTCTATCTGAGTAGTTGGACTTCATTTGTCATCAACCGTCCCTCCCTCCTTCCCCCCTAACCTTCTCATTATGTTCCTACTTTGGTAGGCAGGAGAGAGCGCCTATGCGGCTCTCCTGTTCATTGTTAGTAAGATCTAGCAGATCGGGTTTGTGTATGGTGTAGCAAACTCTGTCTGAGGGAAGGAAGGAGATGGAGGGGTGTAATGGGTAAGGGGAGGAGCTTGGAGCTCAGATCAGGTGCTGGTGAAGCTGCTGTCTTGGATCCAATCCGGATCCGATTCCCACAGATTGATGACAAATGAAGTCCAACTACTCAGATGGAACGTTATGGTGAGTACATAACTTCTTTTTGTACCATTTACATGGAAACATAAAAATAGCCGTTTAGATTTTTGACTTCACTTTTTTTTATTGTATGTTCTTTATCTGCATTGTATGTTAAACAGTATTTAGAGTTTAAGTTGGCCAAATTAGCCTTAGCATTACTGTTTTATTCCATGTTCCATTGCACAGTAAAGTTTCAAGTTGTTGTCTGTTTTACTATTTCCTTGTTGTTGAAGTCGGTCAAAGGTCATACTTATGTATTTTTTCCCCAAGGTGGAAGATGCCCACTGGTGACCAGAGTTTGCGAAGGAAATCTCTGCTCTGAAGGTACTGAATGCATCCCAGATGAAAAGGAAGAAAGTTACAGTTGTGTATGTCAAGGTGGCAGACTAGGTGAATGCCCAGGTAACTTTGACTTGTTTATTGCCGTTCTTGTTTTGTAGATTTTCGTATGTAGGGTGCTTATTGTCTTCTTTTTAATAAAATAGGAGGCTCATCGCTTACATTTAAAGGAAATGGCTATGTAAAGTATCTGCTCCCTGAAAATGAAAATAAAGAAGAAATGAAGCTGTCACTCCATTTGAGGACATTCTCTGCTCACGCAGTTGTCATGTACGCCAGAGGAACGGATTACAGTATTCTGGAGGTGGGAAAATGAGCTTTTTCTAATCATCTCTTGAAGATGTACAACTCTTTGAAGAAAAGTATATTGTAAAAAGAGTCCAAGAGTTGACCTTGGCTGATTTTTGTGAAGGGAAAAGTACAGTTTTGTACCTACCATAAATGTAGATGTTCGAGGATCCACATTGCTGCAGTCCTAACACTTGGGTAGTCCGCTGTCCCTCGGTCGGCCCGAATATCAGAGTATAAGGCTGACGTCGGTCAAGGCGCATTTGACTGACATCAGAACGTCAGGGTACAAATGCGCATGACCGACGCCATATCCCCAGTCTTTTCTTGCCCCAGATGTCAGAAGACCCTAAAAAGAAAGGTCCAAACCCAACAACAACAACTAAACAACCAACCAGCCTAATACCAAAAATATATACAATACACACAATATATATACAATATGCACAATATACCTCAGAAGGATAACTCAACCTACACAACCACCTCAAACTACAGAGGGGAAGGAGGGAGGGTAAATTGGACTGCAGCAATGTGGATCCTCGAACATCTACATTTATGGTAGGTACAAAACTGTACTATGTTCTTCATCTCACATTGCTGCAGTCCTAACACTTGGGTAGAATCCCAAAGCAGAGGTAAGGGAGGATGGCCAAATCATATAGAAGCAGGAGCTGCCAAAATGCCCTGCAACACGGCAGTGGCAAAACCAGCCCTGGATTTAGAGTACAGTGGAAGGTGGTAATGCCTAGAAAAGGTATGCACTGAACTCCAAGTGGCTGCCTCCAAAATATCCTTAGTTGCCACCCCCCTCAAAAAAGCTGTAGAAGTGGCAGTAGCCCTAGTGGAATGAGGCCTAATCCCAGCTGGAATCTCTTTGCCATGATGGGAATAACAGAAAGCAATGCAAAATCCAATCCACCTAGAAATAGTTTGTTTTGACACGGGCTTGCCCTGAGAGCACAAAGCAAAAGAAACCAATAACTGCTGAGATTGTCTGAACCCTTTAGTTCTGTCCAAGTAATATCGCAACTGCCTGTGTACATCTAAAGTGTGCAAAATCTTTTCCCCTTTATTTTGGGGATTTGCATAAAAAGTAGGCAAATGAATAGTTTGGTTTAAAGCCACACTAGAAACCACTTTAGGCATAAAGGAAGGATTAGTACGCAAAGATACCCTGTCCTTATGAAAAATTAAGAAAGGCTCAACTGCCATAAGGGCCTGCAATTCAGAAACCCTTCTTGCAGAGGTAATCCTCATTGCCCCATTCTGGCCTCGCCAAGTCTGGTTTCCCTTCCTTTGGTCTCATCTGATAGTTCCTCCATGGATCTTGGATCCAGTAGTGGATCTCATTTCACACTCTTCGAGGGTACATCATCCAGACCTGGTCAGTCTGAAGCTTACAGCTTGGGTGCTCCAGTTCCATTGATTGCTAGGACTCCCGGTCTGTCTTATCTGGTCAAGACTATTCTGGTGGCAGCTCATAAATCGTCCACCAGAAAACTATACTGTAGCAAATGGAAGCGTTTTTTTTCAATCTGGGCTTCTGAAAGGGATCTGGATCCTTTCACAGCTCCTGTCCCAGTGGTCCTTGAGTTCTTGGCGCACATTTTCCAGCTGGGTGCTAGCTCATCTACAGTAAAAGTTCAATTGGCTGCTATTTCCAACTTCCATATAGATGAGAACATGGCTTCTTTAGCTTCCTCCAGACTTTGTAAAACCTTTATTAAAGGTAGTTTTCTTTTAAGGCCCCCAGTTAAAGATCCTTCTCTTCCTTGGGATCTTACCTTAGTTTTACAAGCCTTGGTTGCTCCACCTTTTGAACCAGCTGCTTCTGTGAATCTAAAATTTTTGTCGTGGAAGCCTGCCTTCATAGTGGCCACAGTGGCTAGGAGAGTGTCAGAACTCCAGGCATTATCTGTCAAGCCTCCATATATGATTTTCCGTAAGGGCAGGGTTTCACTTCGTACTAATCCTTCTTTTCTGCCTAAAGTGGCCCCTGAAACAAATATCAATCAAATGATCAATTTACCTGCTTTCTTTCCAAATTTTCAGAGCAGGGGTGAAAATAAATTGCATTTATTAGACATACATAGACTTCTGCGTTTCTACTTACATAGGATTAAGGCCTTTCGCAGGTCTGACCAGTTGTTTGTATGTTTTTCTACACCCTTTCTGGGCAATCCGATTTCTAAGGTAACCATTGCCAGATGGATTTCCCTTTTCATCCTTCAGGTTTACAAAGACAGAGGCATGTGCCCATTTTACCAGGTCCATGGCTACGTCAGCAGCTTTTTAGTCTAGGGTGTCTTTGGATGATAATTGATCGGCTACTTGGTCTTCATCTCGCACCTTCATTTCTCATAAGTTGGACATGATGTTTAGGGGGAGAGCATCCTTTGGCTCCACGGTGCTCCGAAATATCCTTCCATGAGGGCCACCCAAGAGTTTGGTAGCTAGGGACTCTGTCCCACAGGTTGATGATCAAATGAAGCCAACTACTTCAGATAAAGAAGTTATGTACTCACCATAATGTTCTATCTGAGTAGTTGGACTTCATTTGTCATCAACCGTCCCTCCCTCCTTCCCCCCTAACCTTCTCATTATGTTCCTACTTTGGTAGGCAGGAGAGAAAGCTATCGCGCCTCCTGTTCATTGTTAGTAAGATCTAGCAGATCGGGTTTATGTGTATGGTGTAGCAAACTCTGTCTGAGGGAAGGAAGGGGATGGAGGGGTGTAATGGGTAAGGGGAGGAGCTTGGAGCTCAGATCAGGTGCTGGTGAAGCTGCTCTCTTGGATCCAGTCCGGATCCGATTCCCACAGATTGATGACAAATGAAGTCCAACTACTCAGATGGAACGTTATGGTGAGTACATAACTTCTTTTTGTACCATTTACATAGAAACATAAAAATAGCCGTTTAGATTTTTGACTTCACTTTTTTTATTGTATGTTGTTTATCTGCATTGTATGTTAAACAGTATTTAGAGTTTAAGTTGGCCAAATTAGCCTTAGCATTACTGTTTTATTCCATGTTCCATTGCACAGTAAAGTTTCAAGTTGTTGTCTGTTTTACTATTTCCTTGTTGTTGAAGTCGGTCAAAGGTCATACTTATGTATTTTTTCCCCAAGGTGGAAGATGCCCACTGGTGACCAGAGTTTGCGAAGGAAATCTCTGCTCTGAAGGTACTGAATGCATCCCAGATGAAAAGGAAGAAAGTTACAGTTGTGTATGCCAAGGTGGCAGACTAGGTGAATGCCCAGGTAACTTTGATTTGTTTATTGCCGTTCTTGTTTTGTAGATTTTCGTATGTAGGGTGCTTATTGTCTTCTTTTTAATAAAATAGGAGGCTCATCGCTTACATTTAAAGGAAATGGCTATGTAAAGTATCTGCTCCCTGAAAATGAAAATAAAGAAGAAATGAAGCTGTCACTCCATTTGAGGACATTCTCTGCTCACGCAGTTGTCATGTACGCCAGAGGAACGGATTACAGTATCCTGGAGGTGGGAAAATAAGCTTTTTCTAATCATCTCTTGAAGATGTACAACTCTTTGAAGAAAAGTATATTGTAAAAAGAGTCCAAGAGTTGACCTTGGCTCATTTTTGTGAAGGGAAACATTTTCAGAATCAGTGTATTGATGTTGCTGTGCCTGCATTCATATTTTCATAGTTTATTTTTCTTAATTTTTATAGTATTACAGAACATTCTTCATGTGGTAACTGTCACAGTAGAATTTGTAACATATTGGGGATTAGTCAGCAGCAGACTTTCAGCCAACCAGCCCAATACTCAGAGCTCTTTAAGTTGCAAGCGTATGGGCTATCTACTCACTGTATGCTTCGTGGATAAAATGAACAGCCTGTTTCTGCCATCCCCGTTTTTTTTTTTTTTTGTTATACTGTGAGAAGGTTTATGTACACTTGATCCAACTACAGCCCCAGAACTCTTTCTGACATTTCTTCAAAAAGGGTAATTGCCATCCAGTGGGGAAATTACTTTTTTCCTAACTTTTCTGTTTTAGTGCTTATTTTGCTGGTGAAATTTCTTGGGAACGTTAACCTTTTTCCCCTAAGTATATGCATTATGTAGACTTGCGTTGTCGCTTCACAGCAAGAGGTTCTCCCGTTCGATTCTCGGCTGGAGCGCCTTCTGTGTGGAGTCTGCATGTCCTCCCCGCGGTCGAGTGGCGTTCGAGAGACATGCATGAATGGGCGTGCCTTCGTTGAAGGTTAGGCGTCGGGCTAGCACCTCGGCACGGTTAAAAAAAAAAAAAAAAATACTGCCAATTATTAGCATACCGGAGTTCTGCTGTGGCGACCACTAACCGGGAAAGGCCGAAAGAAGACTTTTGAATAGCATTGGTGACTGTGGGTGTCTGGTCCCCAACAACGAGTCACACACTGTGTGCCTGTTTTGCATAGCAGAGTCTCTTATTTTTAACTGATTACTGAATTTATGTACATGATCAGGAATACCCAGAGAAGCAGCAGGTCCACATTGCAGGTATAGAGGAGGTACATAAGAAGGGAAGCCCCAAAAATTCCTGTCAAACAGCTGTGAAAAAAAAAAATTTGGCTCGCAACAGCCAAATTTATTACATAGTTGAGGTTAAGCACTTTTGTTTCACATGAAGCTACTTCGGAATTGGCATCCATACATTTCCTGTCATCCTTGAACATATTTTTGGAATATAGAGAGCTGCATTGGCAGTTACTGTTGAACGCCAACCATTTTCCAGGAATCTGTGAGAAATTATCTGTTAACAGCGCTTTGGTCATGAAGGCTGAATGTATTTGACAAACTGTTTAACCAGTTAACAGAATTTGAAGAAAAGCAGTATTAAACACTGACAAGTGATATGTATGACTTATTCACTGGATGTTTATATTTGCACAAAAAGTTTTAAGTCTGTGATTCCAGTGGGGTTAATTTAAACATTCATGTATTCATTAATTTATATGTTTGATTATTATATGGTGACATGTTGCCATTAATCATTGTAATTGGTGAATAGTTTGTATTGATAAGGATGTTTTCTTAACTTTTTTTTTTTATTATTATTATAAGGATGACAGAAAATGTATGGTTGTCTATTCTGAAGAAGGTTTGGGTTGTCTTGTAGAATGAAAGCACTTAATAGCGCTAAATAATAAATCTGGCTGTTGTGAGAAACGTTTTAAAGAAGGGAAGCCACTATTTAGTCATCTGAGCATTTATCTGTATTCTTAAGGGAAATTTTTTTTCCAAACAAGGTGCACAAAACGCACTACCACACGAAGGTTAAGGAAGATAGGGCCCTCATGGGGGATGCAAAAGCGCAGAAGGTTTCTCTTCCATCCTGTAAGTTTGAGGACCTCTCAGCCAGTGAGACAAATACCCATTGCCTATTTTCAGCACCTGTTGCCCCAGACAACCTCTGACCAGTGTGGAGATGCCCTTGAGAACAGAGATTAACATAAACACCCAGGCCACATGAAAGAGGTTGGTACTCTTTAACTCCTGTATCAGAAATTAGCAGTGCTTGTGTGTGAAGGGGGGTGGATGCATCCAGGCTCCCTGGAGCTGAGGTCAGATAGATCAGCCTACACTGGCAGTGTATAGGGATAAAGCCCTCACTCTGGCACAGTCACCCCAAGTTCAGTTGGCTGGGGCACTTTACGCAACAGGCAGGGAGGATGGAAATGTCATCCTTTGGGGAGTGACGGTGGTGGAGGCGAGAAAAGCTATGGAGAGTTTGGTGGTGGAAAGTGAGTATGTGGAAAAAAAAATTTCAATGTGGATCTTCAAAATGTAAGTAAAAATTCCCTTGTGGTGGATGTTGTAATTGAGCACCATTGCTGTCTCCATGGAGCAGGTAAGTAAGTCTGTTGAAGTGGTGCAGATAACAGAACTTGGCTTCAGGAGGGCTCACAGATGAAGTGTTGAGGATGGTAATGTGGAAAAGGAGCCAGGTGATGTGGCAGCAGAAAGTGCATTAGTTAAAACTTATACAGCACTGATTGAAATTAAGAGGAAAGCTGCAACAAACTGAATTGTCTAGTTTTTTTTTTTTGCAGCAGGTAACGCAGTAATTAAAACTTGCACAGCAGTGACAGCAAACAAAAAAGAGCAGTAACAAACTGTAAGTAAAACTTTTTTAAAAAATAAGAGATGCTTATAGCTGTGAGAATAAGCACAAAAAGTGACACCAGTAGATACTATGTATGGGACAGTTTGGTAATTGCTGTCATAGATTCATAGGTTAGTACTAGGCTAACTGCCCTTGCGAGACATTTTAAGCCTAGCCAATTATCCCCTGTGAGATTCAAACCCTGTACCTTGTGTTTGTAAGGCAAACACCTTAACCATTAGGCTGCCCTTGCATATACTTTTCAGGTGGAGGGGGTCACTAGTTGAACTCATTTTTTGATCAGTTGTAGTTTATTGGGCCACCTTTAGAAAGTATAGATTGTCCTCATGGTCCTCTTCAAATGCAGCTTAGTGGTTTTATGGATGGTCACAGAGAGAGAGATGAGTATGCACATCTGGTTAGGTCACTGGGAGCCACAAATGTGTCAGGAGGATGTAAAAGTGGAGGTGACTGTGTTTAAGTGGGAAGGGTTTACATTTTTGGCAATGGAACAGACTGTTCAAGATTGTGTGTGAAAGGCAGAAGGCAATTCACAATGGAGTTTAGGAGCAGGGATAGGAAATCTGATGGCAGGACATGCACTATAAGCAGGAGGGATGTAGGGATAGAATGATCCATGCTAATAACCTTTAAGAGGGACTTTAGAGGCGTTCAGTAAAAATCCGTTTAAGTCAAATGGGAACGGATTCAAGGTTTTTGAGGGTCGACATAAAATGTCTGAAGATTTTTAGCTCAGATATTGAGTGAGAGGAGTTATTAGCAGATAACTTTGACCCCAAAGGGTGATAATGATAAAACTCACTACCCCAATAATATAAACATTTCAGAGCTTTATTGGAAAGGCTCACCCAGACTCTGCTACACTTTGCTGTGAGGGAAAGGTTGGTTTTAAAGCTCAAAAAATTTTGTCTTTTATACATATTAGGACAGAAACTTTTTAACATTTGAAACCGATGGACTGAAACTTTATGTAACTGTATTAACAAAAAGGAGGGCATATATATATATATATATATATATATATATATATATATATATATATATATATATATATATATATATATATATATATGGAACAGTTATTTTGCTTTCTGGTAGCAGCTTAAATGTTTGTAGTTTACATCTGATGAACTAGAAGAAGTCCTTATTAAAAAGTGCATGCGGGGTAAATTTAGAGGTGAGCAAAACTTATGAAATGGAGGGTAGAGGTTGGAAGCTGTTTGGAAATGTGGAAAAACAAGAGTGGTGAACCACTTGCCTTGTGTTATTTTTGTGGCAAGTCATAGAGGAGCATTAAGATATGCTGCCCAGCCTAAATCATGCATCTTTTGTGGAACGTTTCTCATTTAATTAATGTGTGTGACAAGGTACAATGTTAGGATTAAAGACACACACAGCAAGATGATGTGTGCCTGAATACACATTTGTGTTGAAAAAAATTCTGGGGTGAGGGTGAAATAGGTGAAGAAACTATAGAAGAAGAAAAGAAATATGGAGGTGAAAAATGAGGAGTGAGTGCATGCAAGAATAGAGGTCATGAGAAGGGATTGATACAGATAGTTTTTTGAACTTTTAGCCAGTGAAACATTTTGATTCTGAGGTTCATAGATTGTTTGTACGCAAGCCCAGGAAAAATATTAAATTGTGGAAGGAGTAAAAATCAGAAAACACAAAATTAAAAATAGTTTCCCTAAATTAAAAAAAAGAAAAGCAACAACTTTATAGTGCTTTCAGTAATTGTGAACAGTATTATTAACATTGTAAAGATAGGAATACTGGAGTGGCCTGCTAAATGTGATGTGTATATTGTTAAAGGACATAAGATTCCTAACAAGTGAAGAAAAACTGCAAACAAATTGTGGGGTGCAAATGTAATATGGAACTTAGGATGTACATCTTCTTGAGTGGCTGTGTTGCATAAAAAAAACAGTGAAAATACTAGATGAAGTGTTGGTAAGGAAAGGCTAACCGTTTTGGATGTGCAGTGGAAAGAGCGTGTTTATAGAATTATAGCACTTTTACATGTGTGTAACTAGCTAGGAAAAAGAGTCTGGTTCAACAAATATTAGACTCTGGTGATTAATATGAAAGTTATGATTGCAGGGGACTTTGGGATTATGGGGGAAATGTAAAAAAAAAAGGGAAAGGTGTTGAAAATTAACAATGTAGATGAAGTTGATGGAAGAAAAGTGGGTATATTAAAATAGGAAAGGGAATAAAAAGGGGGTATATTAAAATAGGAAAGGGAGTAAAAAATGAGAGATTATAGTATGAAATTGGAGTGTGGGAAGTATTGCAGGACTGGTCTGAATGCTAGGTTGAATTTAAAAAGAAGTCTAAAACGTTTTTTTCCCCCAGTTGGCAGTATGATGTAAGAAAACAAGAAAAGGTGAATTATGGAAAACTGTGTAGAAATGTATTGGACAATTTACAGGATAGTACAAGAGACCCGCGGTGGTGGTGTTGCGGTAGCATTGTCGCCTCTCATCAAGACGTCCCATTCGATTCGCAGCTAGAGCGTCTTCTGTGTGGAGACATGCGTGAATGGGCGTACCTTCGTTGAAGGTTGTGCGTCAGGGCCGTCAACTCGGCACGTAAAAAAATCAACTGCCAATCGTTAGCGGACCGGAGTTCCGCTGTGGCGACCCCTAACCAGGAAAAGTCGAAAGACGCACACACACACACACACACATACACAATAGTACAAGAGAATATTATGATGTGGAAAAGTAATATATAAAAGAAATTGAGAAAAAAAAATTATTTATTTATTTTACATTTGTTAACCGGGTTAGTCCAACTGAGCATTTGTATCATTTTCAGTGGAGACTCTGGGAGAAAAGCTCCTCAGTGAGTTTTTAAATTTTACAAACAAACAGTTAAGAAATTATTGTTTACAACTAAACAAACAGTTAACAAAACATTTACAATAAATCATACAGAAACATTTGGGTACAATGTCATAGAAGGAATAATGTGTTCATAATTCCTGTTAGGTTATATACAGTATAAGTACAAAAGGAATACCATGGGGATGAGGTGTTTAAACAGTGAGACAGAGGGGTAGAAGTTTATTATAATAAACAGGGGAGGAGAGGAAAATGAGGGAGAAGGAATAGAAGGGAAGGATATAGTGGGAGAATGGGGAATTAAGAATGAAAGGACTGGTGGAGGGGGAGTTATTAGAAGCTGGGGTAGAGTAGTTTCATGGGGGATGACTACAGTGGCAGGACCATTTGTTTGTTAGGTATCTTAGAGAGGCTAGCTTGAAATGCTTGGTAGGGTCAAGGGACTAATTTCTTGGGGTAGTTGGTTCCAAGTTGCAGCAGGGTTATAGTTATAGAATAAACATCCTGTTTTGGTTTTGGGTTTATAAATCTGTAGGAAGTCTTGGTCTGAGCTGCGTAGTTTCCTGGTTGGGGAATATTTAGATGTAATAGATAAAAGGCTAGGGCAGAAGGATGGTAGATAGAGGATGGAGTGGAGGATGGTAGATAGAGGATGGAGTGGATAATTTGTAGTTGATGTTGTAGGAGCAGATGAGGGAATTCGAGCCAGTCCAATTGTTTAAGGGATAAGGAATGGTGTGACTTGTAGGTTTGGTTTGCAGCAAATCTGGCCACTTATTATAGGTAGTTTCAAGTTTTGTAATGAGTGTGATGTTAAGGTTTGTGAATAATTGACAGCTATATAGAAGGGTGGGAAGAAGAAATGCATGGGAGAAAGTTATTCTGGCTGTGCTGGTTAAATGTCTCTTATTGCAATAAAGGAGTCTTAAGATGTCCTTCAAGGATGCGTCTGCAGTCATCACATATGGGTTGTCCTGCCTCAGGCAGCCCTTCGGTCGGCCGGATTCCAAAGTCTGGGTCTGGCCTCGGCTGATGTCGCACTTTCCCCGACGTCAGAGCGTCTGGGGTATAAAAGCATCAGCCGACGCCATTTTCCTCGGTCTTTCTTGCCGCGTGGTGCCCGAAGCAGAAGCAGTTCGCAAGTGCCGGTCGGCCAGCTCCTGTGATTCAGTTGTCAAGACTTAAAGCTAAGTACCCGTTGGGACTCTTTCTTGCCTCAGCCGATTTCAGATAAAGTTAATAATTGTTTAACTTGTGGGAAACAAATACCTCATAAGGATTTCCACTCTTACTGCCTCCCCTGCCTAGGCCCAGACCACGACGTCTCGGCCTGTTCAGCCTGTGCTTCCTTCAACCGAAGAACTCTTAGACGTCGGTCGGAGTTTGCTGAGGATTTCTTTGGGGCTAGTTTTGCTTACAAGATGCCGTCGGAGACTCCGACTTCGCATTTAGTTAAGAAACGGAAGGACAAGGACTGACACGCGCGGGCCGCGGTTTCGGCTGAAACCACGGTCAGACCTACCGCGAGTGTCCCGGTCTCGGCTGAAACCGAGTCATTGGTACTTCCGATTACCAAAACCGCACAACCAACTACCTCGGCCCCGGAGGCCCCGGCCGAGTCGGTTATTGAATTACCTTCTGAAACTGGTGTCCAGGAACCTTCCGACACCATTCCTTTAGACAAGTCTACTCCTGCACGAGGTGCAGCCAGACCTCCTGCATCCATGTCAATTAAGGCTTTCTCTAGGGCTAAAGCTGCTAAACTTACTAAAGCTTTGCCTCCCAAGGTTACCTCTCAGAGACCTTCTACTGGCTCACAGATTCTTAGCTTAGCAGAGGATCTTATCTCCTTAATTAGAGGTTCTCAACCTCATCCGGACAGGGGCTCTCAACCACCTCCAGACAAAAGGCCCAGGGTTGAGCCCTCTGACCCCCACTCCTCAGATGAGTCCACTGATGGCTCTACTCTGTCAGACCACCAGGAGGAGGCTTATTCGTTCTGATGCTGAAGAATCTATTCCCTCGGCCTCCCTCCTGAAGAGTTTTCCTTTGGAGAGACATTACACTCTATGAGAGAACATTTTCAATGGCAGGGTCAGGAATTCTCTGATTCTAGAAAGATATTAAGGACCTTTTTACATTTACCTCAGTGTAGGCCTTTAGCTATACCTCCTGTTCTGAATGTTATTGATGATGTGTACTCTGATGCTAGTACAGCCCCTGACTCTCTCCCTCCGGCTCCTGCCAAACCTGATAGGTACTACAGGGTCCCGGACTCACATCTACACCTGTACAAGACCCACTCTGCTGATCCAGAAACTATTTCCCAGGGCCCAAAAGGGGTTGCAGCTGCCACTGCTAGAAATCCTCTACCCTCTGAAAGGGAGTCCAGAGCTTTAGAGAGATGGGGTAAGTGTATACTTCTGCAACTCTTTCCTTGAGGGCATTAAATTGTCAATTTCATATGATACAGTACCAAGAGTATTTGTTAGATGAATTGCATAAGAAGCTGTCTTCTTCTGAACCCCTTGATCACAAATCCCTTCAGGATCTGGTACACAACTCCCAGCAGGTTAGTAACCATTTCTTGCAGTGTGGTTATGATGCATTGGAAGCTTCATGTAGGTCAGCTATGACAGGTGCAGTATACGTAGGCATGCCTGGCTGAAGGAACAATCTCTGCCAGACCATGTTAAAGCTAAGCTTTTGGATGCTCCTATGGAAAAGCAAAAATTATTTGGTTCCACGGCTCAAGAGGTCTTAAAGAAATTTGAAAAAAAGGCAAAATCTGTGCAAACAGTCAAAGACTTTCTGCAAGTCCAACCACTGAGATTCAGCAGAAGTTGGCCTACTAAGAATTGGTCCTTTCCAGACTCAGACAGATCTCAGAGAGGCAGGAATAGGCGTGCCAGAGGTAGAGGGCAAGCTAGAGGCTCCTACAGAGGCCGTCAATGGCAGCCTCCCAACCAGAGAGGTAGTGCAGGAACTACAACTGCTACACCAGGACAGACTCAATGACTTTGTTTTGACTCTGCTGACCAGGGCTCAATTAGAAGCACCTTTAGCTTTCTTTATTTTAAAAAAATTGGCACAGCATTACAAGGGACACATGGACACTGCAAATAATAGACAAAGGATACAGGTTCCATTTCCGCACATTGCCAAAAAGAAAAGGCATGCCAAACCTGCCACCAAATCAGAGGGCAGAGGCTTTGAAACAAATTTCCAACTTAATACAAATGAAAACTATAGAAAAGGTACCTCTTTCAGAACAAGGCCAAGGATTTTACTCCAGATTATTCCTTGTTCCAAGAAAAGAAAATCAATGGAGGCCTATTCTCGACTTGTCCGCACTGAATACTCACCTCATTGTGCCAAAATTCAAAATGCTGACTCTACAGCAACTCCTTCCCATGCTAGGCAAGGGGTCTTGGCTGGTGACTCTAGACCTCAAGGAGGCATACCTGCATGTCCCTATCAGACAAAGTTGCAGAAGACACCTCAGATTTCTTGCAGGGTCAGAGCATTATCAATTCTCAGCATTGCCCTTTGGCTTATCTACTGCACCCAGAGTATTCACGAAATGTCTGGCATCAGTAATTGCACACTGCAGACTTCAGGGGATTCAAATTTACCCATATCTGGACGACTGCCTTATACAAGCGGACAGCAAGCAAACTTTGTTAAAGGACTTGGATTATGCCATCCACCTACTGCAGGCCTTGGGATATACAGTCAACATCCACAAATCAAGACTTGTTCCATCCCAAAGAATAACTTTTCTGGGTGCGGATCTAGACACAACCACCCAAATGGCCTTTCTCACAGAAGAAAAACAAAAACAACTACCGGATTACTTCAAGAATCTGACAAGGCAAACTCAGCTGACTGCAAGGAAAATCCTGCAGGTCCTGGGTTACATGGCATCTTGCATTCTTCTGATCCCACAAGCAAGGCTGCATATGAGAAAATTACAATGGTACCTAAGGAGTTTATGGACTCAGCACAGTCACAGCTTAGAAACTTTGATCCCACTCATTCCATGCCTCCAAAAGGAATTTCTGTGGTGGGCTCAAGCCTGCCAGTCGAACAGCGGGTTGCCCTTCAGCAAGCCAAGCGCCAACCAAACCATCACTATGGACGCTTCAGACCAAGGTTGGGGAGCACACATGGAGGGCAGATGTATCCAAGGGCTATGGTCCCAAAGAGAGCTGCGCATGCACATAAACTAAAAGGAAATGCTGGCAGTGATACAAGCAATCGAGGCCTTCAAACCTTTTCTTCATCCAGGCCACCTACTCTTAAGGACAGACAACACCACAGTTATGTGGTACATAAGCAAGGAGGCACTCATTCCTACCCTCTTTGCAGACTGGCAATGAATCTATGGGAACTTTCCTTGAAACTCAATATACAGCTGCAGTCCCAGTTCGGAAAGACAATATACTGGCAGACAGCTTAAGCAGAAATATCATGGATGCATGGATGCTGCACCCAGACATCTTCTTACTCATAACACAATCATGGGGAAGGCCGGAAATAGATCTGTTCGCCTCCCCCCACAATCATCAACTGAAGAAATTCTTCTCAAGGACATACCACCCACAAGCATGGAAAGTGGACGCTCTCTCTTTCAGCTGGAAAGCTCTAACAGTGTATGCTTTTCCACCTCTCCCATTAATGACCAAGGTCTTACTGAAGATCAGGATAGAGCAGCCCAGAGTGATTCTGATAGCTCCAAACTGGCCAAGACAGCACTGGTACCCACAGTTAAAGAGCATGTCACAGACGAAACCGTGGCCTCTCCCCCTATGGCCACTTCTTCTGACGCAGCACAATTTCAAGACTCTGCATTCCAACCTGAAAACCTTGCAGCTAACTGCCTGGAAAATACCATGACTCCTCCTCAGGATAAGCTATCCCAGAGAGTGAAGGATATTATTATGGAAGCTCGGCACCTTCCACAAGGAAGGCATATTCAGCAAAATGGAAAAGATTTCACACTTGGAACACAACAAAGGGCCTAGATGTGACAGTGATGAACATGGCACATATACTGGAATATTTGGCAGAATTGTTCCACAACGGCCTGTCTTACTCTTCCATTAAGATACATGCCTCAGCAATTTCAGCAGAATACAATGTTAATCCACCTGTCTTCTCTCATCCTCTCCTGAGACATTTTCTAAGAGGAATCAAAAACATCAATCCTCCAAGGAAACCACCTCTACCTACTTGGGACCTTAACCCGTGTTGGAAAAACTAACACTTCCTCCCTTTGAACCAGCAGCATCTGCAGATCTACAGTTTCTGTCTTGGAAAACTGCCTTCCTTCTGGCCATAACCTCAGCAAGAAGAGTATCTGAGTTACAAGCTCTAATGGCAGTACAGCCATTTCTTATCTTTCATCAGGACAGAGTTTCATTGAGAACCAATCCTACATTTATGCCAAAGGTGGTATCCAGGGTATCTTTGAACCAAGCTATTCACTTGCCTACATTCTTCCCACAACCACAAAATAAAGGGGAGAAACTTCTGCACACCCTGGACATACACAGACAGTTGCGCTACTACTTGGACAGAACTAAAAGTTACAGAAAGACTGACCAGCTGTTTGTAGCATATGCTGCTGGGGCACAAGGAAAAGCAATTTCTAAACAGACAATTTCAAAATGGATAGGAAATTGCATTCGTTTTTGTTACTCCTTTCATGGAAAAACTGTGCCAGCTGACATTAGACCTCATTCCACGAGAGCCACAGCCACCACCACAGCCTTCCTAAGAGGGGTGGCTACCAAGGACATTTTAGAAGCTGCTACATGGAGCTCCATGCATACATTTGCCAAGCATTACAATTTACCTTTATACTCCAGATCCAGAGCAGGCTTTGCTACGGCAGTCCTGCAGGGTATCTTGGCTACGCCATCCTTTACTTAGTACCTCCACCCCCAGATTGGCTATGGTATTCTACCCATATGTGATGACTGCAGATGCATCCTTGAAGGACATAGTACAGTTTTGTACCTACCATAAATGTAGATGTCCGATAGGTATGCATCTGCAGTCAGGTTCATCCTCCCTCCTTCCCCTCTGTGGCATACTTCTTGGGTACTTACCCCTCTTATAGCTAGCTGGGGGGATCTATTATGGTGTATTTGTTTTTATAGTACTGTGCTTGTTTGGATTTGTTTTTGCAATGCATATCTCCAAATTTTAGCCTTCCTTAGAGGGCACCTGGCATCTGGGGCAAGAAAAACTGAGGAAAATGGCGTCGGCTGATGCTTTTATACCCCAGACGCTCTGACGTCGGGGAAAGTGCGACATCAGCCGAGGCCAGACCCAGACTTTGGAATCCGGCCGACCGAAGGGCTGCCTGAGGCAGGACAACCCATATGTAATGACTGCAGATGCATACCTATCGGACATCTACATTTATGGTAGGTACAAAACTGTACTTTTCGGGTGAGTCTTTTTGATAGAATTAGTGACTTGGAGATCAAATTTAAGCTGATCATCTATTATAACTCTCAGCAGTTAAGTGCAGCACTAATGATAGTGTTGTTGTTTGATAGAATGGAAAATGTAATTTTGAGATTGATGAGGTTTTTGGGGAGGAAGAGTAGGAGCTTATTTTTCTTAGGGTTGAGAATTAATTTATCACAAAGCCATGTCTCTGTGGTGTTGAAAAATGCTTTGGTAGTAGAGTGGAGGTCAGTTGGATTGTCTGCAGTGGTGATGACAGTAGAATTGTCTGTATATTGTACAAGTGTAGAGTGGGGACAAGAGGTGTAAAGTAGATTAGTGAAAATATTAAAGAGCAGTGGCCCAAGTATGGATCCTTTGGGGACTCCCATTGTCACATTAAAGGGGGGGGGGTAGTGCAGAATACCATTTAACAGCTTGCTGGCGGTTAGACATGTGAAGGCTGCCAGCCTAGCCAGATAGAATTTTATAGATAATTCTGTCATGTGTAAATATTAATGTAAACCACAGGCGTGTTGTCTTAAATAGTAAAAATAGTGTTACATGTGGAACTGAAAAAAATATAACAGTACACTCTACTGACCATGTAAAGCATGTTGTGACCCTTTGATGTAAACACGGCTCTGGCCAGTCTAGATGAAGGAATTTTTGCTATTGTTTTAAGGCCAGAGTTAATGGCCAGAATTTGCATGCATAAATGTCCTTTATTGCTCTGGTTACTGCCCAGAGGTGAAGAATGTAAATGTAGTTTCTGTTAGCCTGGGAACCCAGGGAAGTTTGAAGAATGACACAATGTGAACCAGGAATGTGATTTTAAAAACAGAGAGAATCAGAGAGCATTAAGCATTTTTGTTTTGACCACCCAACTAATCAGCACTGCCTTTGGCTCTGTATGTAAGTTATCTTAGACGTGTGTTTTCTCTTAGTCTAATCTTTCTAGTTTCTAGCTATTTCTAAGTGTTTTTCTGTGATGTCAGAACTGTACTGCTGAATTATTTTATGTATTTCTCTGTGATCTCTGAACTCTTGACTAGCACTGTGTAGTAAAAAGTATTGTCTTGTGTTTTTATTTCAGAACCTTTCAACTGTGGCTGTTTTGTGTAGAGAAAAGTTAAGCTCTGAGTACATTGCATATATATAGTGATCCTGTACCAAGTCACTCTAAGTAGTCTTGATTGCATAGTTATACTACCAATTGGATAATATTGCACAGTAATAATTGGACACCCTTTTAAGGGCCTTTGAGTAGCTGATAAATATTAGTGGGTGGTGGCAGCTGGTACTACCATTTAGTCTGGGGAAGAAGGGGCACACCTGGAGAGCCTGTGCCAGCCTTCCCCAGGAGTGTCTGTGTGGTTGTATAAACTCGTGTGTGTGTGTGTGTGTGTGTGTGTGTGTGTGTGTGTGTGTGTGTGTGTCAGCTACTTGGGCAGGGACATGAAACCCTGGTTGGACAGAGAGGGTGCCAGAGGTTTTAGCTTGCCCACTAGGCGGAGATCTGGACCCTATAGCTGTGCCAGTGGGGAGACTTATTGGAGACCTGTAGATTAAGGGTGCGACCAGCCCCGGACTACTGTGATCTCATTGTGCTCTTAAGGGAAATTGCACTTTACTGTGTGTATTTGTTATCCTTTCCTCCTATATGAGATGTCCCTCAGTGGTGTTATTGATGAGGATTGAGGCTGCTTGATTGCTGGGCCAGGGCACGGGCGTCACAAGAGAGAGAGCTAGAAAACCAGGAAGGAGGAGAGAATTTTAAATAGGAAAGTTTGTCCAAGAGGAGAGAATGGGAGACTGTATCAAAGGCTTTGGAGAGGTCAAGGAACAGATCTGAAACTAGTTTATTGTTGTCACGGGCCAGTGATACAGTACTGATGAAGGATATTAGTGCAGTTGTAGTACTGTGCTTGGGACAGAATCCATGTTGAGTGTGTGTTAGAAGGCTCTCTCGTAGAAGGTACTGCAATATCTGCTTTTGAATGCATTTCTCTAGAATTTTAGAGAGGGGAGACAGTATAGCAATTGGTCTAAAGTTTGATATATCAGAAGAATTACTGCCTTTGTGTACAGGTAATGTAAAGAATGTTTTCAATATTGCTGGGACATATGATTCAGAGATAGGTTAATAAGGATGGAAACTGGATAGGCTAGCGGTTCAGCACAATCTGTAGGAAATAGGAAGGTAGATTATCAGCTGAGGGGGAGCAGGGTTTGAGTTTGGAGAGTAAGGCTTTAATAAAGTTAGTTGGAACAGATTTAAGGGGAAAAGAGTTAGAAGGATAGGGAGGAGAAGTAGAGATTGTGGAGTTATTGGCATTTTTCCTAGTGGGAAGAGCATTTATTATGGAAGTTGTTGAGTCAGTTAAGTGAAAGTAATGGCAGTTTCTTCTGGAGTTTTATTTGGGCATGGGTTTGGAGGGGAAGGGTTTCCTGGATGTAGTGTATGATTGATAGTGTTAAAGAATTTTTAGGGTCTGATTTTAGGGTAGTGGGAGGGTTTGCATAGAAGTTAGTCTTGTCTTTCTTGATAATTTTCTTCCTAAGTCCTTTCTAGGTCTGTAGGAGAGAAGGGGGTCTTAGTTTTAGTCCATAATTTCCGTATCCTGTCTCGGTTTTTATTCAGTGTTCAAGTAGGTTTGGTCAGCCAAGGAGCGGTGTTAAATTTGATTCTTATTGTGTGGAGAGGAGCAAGGGAGTTGATGTTAAGAAAGAGTGGACAGCCTCATCTAAGGGGAAAGTAGTGAGATGGGACCAGTTAATTCTAGAGAGTTGGTCAATGAAAAACTCGGGACTGAAAGTTGAGATTTTGCGGGAAGTGATAAACTTGAAAGGTCTGGTGAAACGGGGAGTATGTCTGGTCACTATGATAGGGCAGTGGTCACTAAAGGGCATTTGGTAGAGTGTGAGGGTTGTAGTAGTTTTGGGGGGTGAGAGACCAATGTCCAGTCCAGAAGAGACCGTGGAAGGTGTGATTTGTTAATATAGGTAGGGGTAGTGATTAGCCGCTCAAATCCATGTAAGTTGATACAAAAGGTAGTGTTGGGAGTTTGTACAATATATGTTTACGTCCCCTAGTATGATGGTTTCATTATGGATGGTCTGAGGGAGGTGGGATAGGATGTTTTCGAGTATGCTAAGATTGTCACCAGGGGGATATATTGCTACAACAGTTATGGTGGTAAAGTTGTTAAGTTTAACATTGACAAACAAGAGCTCAGCTGTAGAGAAAGAGAGTAGAGGGAGGATTGGACTAGTTATAGAGAGATGGCCAGGGTAGAGTATGGCTACACCACCTCCTCTTTTCTTTTGTCTGTCAAGTCTTAGGATGTTATAGCCAGGTGGGGTAATTTCACTATCTTGATTGTATGGTTTCAGCCAAGTTTCAGTTAGGGTGACTGTGTCTGTAGTATAGTTAGCTAACCAGGCATGGAAGTCCTGAACTTTATTTACTAAGCTCCTGAGGTTGATGGAGCAGAAAGATGAGGATTATTGTTCAGGGTAGGGTGGGAGGGGCCTGGGTTAGGATGGATGTCTCCTGATAGAAGTAGTGGTTTGTAGTAGAGTAATTGTTTAAGTGGGGGGACATTTCTTTTCTGCTTAGAGGAGGTTGGGAGAGGGGGAGATAATTTTATTTTAGGAGAGTAGTATGGGTAGGGATGGAAGCACAGGTTTGCAGAGGAGCCTAGGGTCTAGTATGTGGATTTAGAGTCCAATTAGTTGGGTGGAAGTAGGGTGGGGGTATATGTGTGTGGTAGGAAGTGATGAAGTAAACGAAGCAGAATATTGGTATCAGGAGTAAGGTTTGTGGTTTGAAAGGCATGATATAAAGGTAGAGTATGTGAAGACAGTGGGAAGGAGGGGTGAGAGATAAGCAGTGGTGTGTGGGAAGGTGGTATAGGGGAAGAGGTGTGTCAGTAAGGAAGTAGTTAGGAGGGGCTGGGGAAGAGTTAGGTGTGGTTAAGGTGGATAAGTATAAAGGAAATAGGGGGGGTGGATGGGAATGTGGGTGGGTGGTGAGCCCGAGCGTAGCAAGGGTGAACAAAGCTAGGTCCTACCGAGTAGCTGCTGATTTAAACTATCAGCCAGCCCTATGCCAGAATGGTTCAGGATTACTTCAAGAGTTTGAATGTTTCTGTTAATTTTAAGGCATGCTAGCCTTATTTTTATGAAATAGTGGTATACATGAGGTATTATGTAATAGACTTGACACCACACCATTGCATCAAAAACATACAAGTATAATACATTATTTATATATATATATATATATATATATATATATATATATATATATATATATGTGTATATATATATATATATATATATATATATATATATATATATATATATAGGGTTCCTATTAGATGACCAAAGACGCACTATATCGAATGCGTCTTGGTCGAACTTAAAACAATGAAAAGGCAAAATAGTGAAGCGGCTTTTAAGCAAATTCTTTCCCATGGAAAGAATTTGCTTTCATTACTGTAGTGCGATCTCGGAGTTGGTATATTTAAGTAGGAGGGTGTGGGGGGTTTGGGCGGGGGCGAAACCCCCCACTTTATGTATTATTTCAAGGTTTTTTTTTTTTTTTTTTTTTGAACAGCGATTTTTTTCCCCTTTCCCTGTTCTTTCGAGATTGTAAGCTTCGATGATGTACACCCTATATATATAGATAGATATAGATATATATATATATATATATATATATATATATATATATATAGATATATATATATGTGTGTGTGTGTGTGTATATATATATATATATATATATATATATATATATATATGTATGTGTGTGTGTGTGTGTGGATCGACTTTGATCCAGTGAATTTACGTTTCACCAAAATGTAAATTTGCGAACTCACGCCAAAGTTCATTTATTCGAAAATGCACTTTTGTGTAAAACCTAAACCAAAAAAAAAACACAATTATGCAGGGGAGCAAGACCCTCTGCACCCCCCATACCCCCCTACTTTAATATTCTCCCTGCAAGATCACACTACAGTGGGGAAAGGGAATATTCCCTTATTATCCCCACTGTACGATCTCAGCAATAGTTTTAGTTGTACATCAACACTAAACATTGATGTACAACTAAACTAACTTGCAGACTGCATGTTTTTATTTCATTTTTTTTTAATTATGTTCATACACAAAAGTGCATTTTCGAAAAAATGCACTTTCGCGTAATTGACTTCACGAATTTATGTTTCGATGAAACGTAAGTTCGCTGGGTCAAATGGGATCCATATCTATCTATATATATATATATATATATATATATATATATATATATATATATATATATATATATAGATATAGATATAGATATAGATATATATTATAACTGTTGTAACAGATGACTTCAAAACACAGGTGGGTGTGGCCAGGGAACTACCAGCATGCACCTATTTGTATGCGTCATTTCTGACCTAAGCTTGTTCTCGCACATCTTCACAGTTAACAGAATTAAGCATATCTGATGATTGAAGCTTTCTGCTTTGCATACATGTTTGGGATTTCTGCTTCAAAAGTCTTGTGTCCCCACCTCAATGAGTTGAGCATTTATCCAGACATCTTAATGATGACTTCTTTGCGATCTCTGTGTTCTGGCACAGGTCTCACATGCCACCTTATTTAGCCACATTGCCAACCGGCAAGGATATTAAAGCTTGGATAGTTGGATAGTTGGGGCTAGAGACTTTACTATTCAGTCACATGGATTTAAGAGCTGTCAGATCTTCATTATAGTTCCAGTTCCAGGCAAACTTTTTCAGGAGAGCTCTGTAAGAGTATGGGAACCTCTTGGGTCTGAGCTTAGAGGAACTTGAGTCTGTTTTTTTTTTTTTTTTTAGTGGGCTGTCATGTGTCCCAGTGTACCTTTTGACTGCACAGACCTTTGCTAGGACTGCAGTCTGATGATCTTACTTAAGGAGGAATTCGGGAACCTGTATGTTTTCTGTGCAAAATGCTCTTCTGTCCAGCCCCACATGTTCTTCGTGTTTCACTGTTGCAGTCATTACATTTGGATAAGCTGCTGGCAGGTTGCCTTCAGTCGGCCTGAATAACAAAGTCTTGGGTCCTGCATCGGTTGCTGTCTCCATGACATCAGGTTGTCAGGGGTATAAAACATGCAGCCGATGCCATTTTAATCAGTCTTTCTTGCCGCGCGGTGCCTGAAGCAGAAGCAGTTCGCAAGTGCAGGTCGGCTGACTCCTGAAATTTTCGTTTTTGAGTTTCAGAACCGAAGTGTTCAAACTAAAGCTAAGTACCCCGTTGGAACTTTTTCTTGCTCCTTACCGATGTCAGTAAAAGTTAATAATTGTATTACTTGTGGGAAGCAAATACCTCATAAGGATTTTCATTTGTACTGTATTCCTTGCCTAGGCCCTGACCACAACGTGCCTTGCTGCCGGTTTTGTGCTAAATTTAACCACGCACTATTAAGCGCCGGTATATTTTTGCTTCTCAATACTTTGGCTCAAGATTTAACTATCCTGAAATGTCGTCTGTTAGCAATCCGACTACCGGAATTCACAAAAAAACACTAAGAAAAAGACAGACTGCCGAGGTCCAAAACTGCCGACGAAGCTTCTCCTCAGCCATTCGCCGGTTCGCCTCTACTTAGTGAGGAGCTTTCACAGCCCCTGATGCCCGCTACCTTTGATTCGCAGGCCTCTACTGAGACCCATTCGGAGTCCGGTATGCCGCGAGATTCTTCTAAGTATTGAACCCGCAGATGTGTCTCCCTTGGGATGGGTCTGGAGCCGCTGAGCAGGCACCGGCTTCTGAGGGTGTTTTCAGGCCTAAAGATTTGTATATTAAACCGACACCGTCATCAAAAACAAGGCCAAAACCAACTTCTATGTCTAAAAAAACTGACGCATGAGCCACGTGTTCAGGCCCCTATGCCTAAAAAACAAATGATCAAAATGGCTGAGGATTTAATTACCTTGATCAGGGGTTCCCAACCCCCTGCTAAGAGGCCTAGGCAAGGCACTGATTGTGAATCTTCAGAGATCAGGTTTCCATTTCTTCTGATTCCTCTTCTGATCAGGAATTTTCTGTTTCCCCTTATGAGGACTCTCACAGAAGAATCCATCCTTTCTGCTTCTCCTCCTGAGGATTTTTCTTTTGGAGAAACTTTGCATACCTTAAGGGAATATTTTCATTGGGAGAGTCAGGATTTTTCAGAATCCAAAAAGAGGCTTAGGGATTTTCTTTTTCTTCCTCAGCATAGGCCTTTGGCTATTCCTCCTGTTTTAGACGTTGTTGATGTTTTCTCATAATCCAGCATGGCTCCTGATTCCCTGCCTCAGGCTCCTAGTAAGCCAGACAGATATTACAGGGTTCCTGACTCACACATGTTTTTTTTCAACAATCCTACTGCTGACCCTGAAACAATTTCACAGGGTCCCAAGGGTGTTAAGGCTTCTACTGCTAAAAATCGTACCCCTTCTGATAGAGAATCCAGGGCGCTGGATAGATGGGGTAAGAAGGTTTATACGTCTGCAACCCTGGCAATCAGGGCTTTAAACTGTCAATTTCATATGCTTAAATATCAACAGCATGTCATGGGCTTACTTAAACAGAAAGTGATGTTGATTTCTGATTGTGTGGAAAATAGTTACAGGATTTATTGCATTCAGCTGAACAAGTTGGAAAGCATACTTTGCAATGTGGTTTTGATTTCTTGGAGGCCTCTTGAAGGGCCACCGTAACTGGATCTGTGATAAGAAGGCATGCTTGGCTCAAGGAGCAAAATCTGCCTGATCATGTTAAAGCTAAGTTGTTGGATGCTCCTTTACAACAGGACAGTCTGGTAATAAAGCAGAAGTTTTGAAAAAGATGGAGGACAAAGCTAAATCTATGCAAACTGTAAAATATTTCTTGCAAGTGCAGCCACTCAGGTTCAGTAGGCACTGGCCTACTAAGAATTGGTCCTTTCCAGTACCCAACAGAACTGCTCAGGTCAAACCCAGACACTCCAAAGGTGCCAGGTTTCAGTCGCAAGGAACTTACAGAACAAACCAATGGGGTGCCTCCACCTCCAAATCTGGAAGTAGCAAAGCACCCCCCTACGGTAAACAGTTTCAATGACTTTCCTCTGCCATTTCCAAGCACTTTTCTTTTGTCAGCCCCTTTGGGGGGAAAACTAGCACCTCATGCTCAAAATTGGCATCTCACTACCCAGGACAAGTGGGTCTTAAATATAGTATCCCAGGGATACAGATTTCATTTCCATACGTTGCCAATTCCAAACGGATGGCCAGATCTGCCTCCAAATCAGTGGGCAGAGACCCAGAAACAAGTCATGTCCCTCATGGATATGGGGGCTATTCAACCAGTACCAGAAAAGGAAAAAGGACAAGGTTTTTATTCAAGGCTTTTCCCTGTTACCCAGAAAAGACAAATCATGGCGTCCAATTCTGGACTTATCCATTCTAAATACCTTCCTGGACATTCCAGAATTCAAGATGCTGACTCTGCAGCAGTTACTGCCTATGCTAGGCAAGGATGCCTGGTTGGTAACTCTAGACTTAAAAGAGGCTTACCTGCATATCCCAATCAGGTAATCTTGCAGAAGATACCTCTGCTTCAAAGCAGGCTATTTGCATTACCAGTTCTCTGCACTGCCCTTTGGCTTATCTACTGCACCCAGGGTCTTCACGATTGTGTAATTCAGGCAGAAAACAAGGACACTATTCTACACCATCTGGTGTTTGTAAAAAGGCTTCTAACATGCCTAGGGTACACCCTAAATGAAAAGAAATCACATCTGGTACTCTCTCAAATAATTACATTCCTGAGTGCAAGCTTGAATACAGCTGCTCAGATGGCTTACCTCATGCCAGACAAACAAATTCAATTGATAACATACTTCAAACAAGTGGCCACAAAAACCCAGCTATCTGCAAGAGAAATTCTGCAGGCTTTGGGGCTCATGGCTTCCTGCGTTCTACTAATTCCATATGCAAGACTGCATATGAGGAAACTTCAGTGGTACATAAAAAGCTTATGGAGTCAACATTGTCACACCTGGAAACAGTGATTCCTCTCATTCCTTTCCTGCAACAGGAGTTCCTATGGTGGGCAGAGGCCTGTAACCAAAACAAGGGACCGTCATTCATTCTACCCCCTGCCACCTAAACCCTGACTACAGATGCATCAGACTATGCTTGGAGGGCCCATCTGGCAGGGAGATGCATTCAGGGCGAATGGAGCCCAAACCAAATGCACCTACATATCAACCAGAAAGAAATGCTAGCTGTACAGAATGCTCTGACAGCCTTCAAGGACTTCCTTCATCCAGGGCAACTACTGATAAAGACAGACAACACCACAGTTATGTGGTACATAAACAAGCAGGGGGAGGGTACCCGCTCCTACCCTCTTTGCAGACTAACCATGGCCTTGTGGAACACAGCCTTGATTTACCAAATAAATCTACAAGCCCAATTCCTGCCAGGAAAGCAAAATACTCTGGCAGACAAACTAAGCAGAAATCTTATGGACCCACACAAATGGAAACTGGATCCACAAATCTTCAGCGTGTTGACACGAAAATGGGAGAGCCCAGACATAGATCTTTTTGCCTCTCCCCAAAACTATCAGTTAGACAAATTCTGCACAAGAATTCATCACAAGAAAAGCTTGGAAAGTGGATGCTCTGTCCTTCAGCTGGAAAAACCTATCAGTCTATGCCTTTCCCCCTCTGCCTCTGATATCCAAGGTTTGCTAAAAGTCAAACAGGAAAAACCAAAAATGATTGATTGCTCCAGACTGACCTCTCCAACACTGGTACCCTCTTCTATAGAATGTCACACCTTCCTCCGCAGTACCTGCCTCAGACACCTCATCTGTTGTATCAGAACTATCAAATTCTGCACACTCATCTCCAAACTCTGAATTTTGCAGCATGGCTAATCAACCAATTTCACCAGTCACATCTCTCAGTAAACCTGTGATGGATGTCATTTTGGAGGATAGAAGGCCTAGTACTAGAAAATCTTATGCTGATAAATGGAAAAGTTTCTGTGCCTGGAACCAAGCACAAGGAATAAACACAGCAATGCCCAATATTCCTCAGATTCTGCAATATTTAACTGAGATGCTTCACAAGGGCCCATCCTTCTCTAAAAATCCATGCCTCTGCCATCTCAGCTCATTACAACACGGAGCCTCCTCTCTTTTTTCTCATCCCCTGCTAAAGCAGTACCTCAGAGGGGCCAAAAATTTGAGACCTCCCAGGAGAGCACCAACTCCTGCATGGGACCTCAATTTTGTGCTGGAAAAACTCACCCTACCTCCTTTTGAACCAGCTGCTACTGCAGACATAAAATTTCTTTCTTGGAAGACAGCCTTTCTTTTAGCAGTTTCAGCTAGAAGGATTTCAGAACTACAGGCTCTCATGGCAGTGGAGCCTTTCATGATCTTTTATCTTGACAGGGTGGCTCTCAGGACCAATCCATCCTTGATGCCTAATGTGGTATCCAGTGTGGCTCTTAACCAGACCATTCATCTGCCAACTTTTTTCCCAAATCCGCAAAACAAGGGGGAGCAGATTCTGCATTCATTGAATGTACACAGACAACTAAGATTCTACTTAAACAGGACAAAATCTCTAAGAAAGTCTGAGCAACTACTGGTGGAATTTGCTGCAGGGGCAGAGGGGAAGGCTATTTCAAAGCAGACTATTTCAAAATAGATAAACCATTGCATTCATTTTTGCTACATACACCATGGTAAACCTGTTCCCAAGGGGATCAGATCCCATTCTACCAGGGCTGCATCTACTTCTGCAGTTTTTCTCAGAGGGGTCCCTACCAGAGACATTCTAGAAGCTGCTACTTGGAGCTCAGTTCATATGTTCACCAAACATTACCATTTACCTCTCTCTTCTAAATCCAGGGCAGGCTTTGCCACTGCTGTCCTGCAGGGCCTTATAGCTGCTCCTAATGCTGTATAATTCCATCCACCCATCCATAGCTTTGGGATTCTACCCAAATGTAATGCCTGCAACAGTGAAACACGAAGAACATAGTACAGTTGTGTACACTTACCATAAATGTAGATGTTCGAGTGTTTTCACTGTTGCAGTCCGGGTTACCCAGCCCCCTTTTGTCTCTCTTATTATACCTCTTCTTTCCTTCACTATGCTCAAAAGCCTTTTTGGTGTATTTGCTTTTAGTTGGAGGTAAATTTTTTGTGTTCTAAATTACATGCATATATATGTATACATATATATATATGTATATATATACATATACATATATGTATGTATATCTATATAATTTTTGCTCCCCATTTGGGGGGCACCTGACATTTGCGGCAAGAAAAACTGATTAAAATGGCATCGACTGCATGTTTTATACCCCTGATGACCTGACGACATGAAAGAGGAGACAGCAACCGACGCAGGACCCAAGACATTTATTCAGGCCGACTGAGCGCAACCTGCCAGCAGATTACCCAAATGTAATGACTGCAACAGTGAATACACTTGAATATCTACATTTATGGTAAGTGCACACAACTGTACTTTCCAGTAGGACACTGATGATTGCCTACTGAAGAACGAAGAAGTAGCTATTTTCTTTGTGGAGGATTTGTGATCCTCACCTTCCACACCTGCATCTCCTCCTCCTAGGCCGGGCCAGTTAAAAAAAAATAGAGGACTTCTCATTGCCTGCGAAAAGACTGTAAACATTGCACAGTTTGCTTAATTTGAGGACCAGCTAAGATACCAAGAGGATGACCCCAGTGCTGCTGTGTTGCCATTCTTCCTTTGGTCTGGGACTTTGAGGGGAAGTGCTTACTCCAGATTCTTAATGGCATAGATATTGATCATAAGGGATCAGCAGGTCTTGATGTTGTCGTTCTTATATTGTGGCGCTTACTGATTCCCTTACTTTGGGGGGGTGGCATGCTGGTGGACCAAGCAGAGGTCTTAGGACAGACTCTGACCCTTCTGTTCATTGGGGCTGTAGAGGATGTCATTTCTGTTCATTGGGGCTGTAGAGACTGTACTGTTTTGGAGGAGGATCAAGATATTTATTTTTGATCCTTTCTGTTACTAAAAAATGCCTATACTAACATTAGCATTTTTGACCTCTGTATTAAAATCTTTATTTTCTCATAGTTACTGAACAGAAGGTCAATGTCTTTACTGCTGAACACATGCATGGTGTCCCTAGATATGACAACTGTCTTTTTGCTTATTCTGTTTGGGTTACACACAGGAGGGATTCCTCTAGTTTGTATTAGTGAAGTATTACTACCAGCACAGAGCATTACCATTTGGAATTTTGTCAGCATCCGCTGTCAAGATTTTTTACTATTGTGGATGATGTCTTGCAGGAGGTGGCCACTGTAAAGAAAGTGGAGGCAAAGGCTGTGGTGCTTATCAGTTTTTGCTGTCTAATTCAACTTTCCCTCTTCCCACCTTCCGCCAGTCCCATCCGTTTGACCCTAAATGTATGGTTGAGAGAGCTCATAAGCACATGGTACAGATCAAACTGAGATCCATTCCATCCTTCATGGGCATGCTGTCTGTTCCCATGAGACCAAATTGCTGTGACAGGTCCCATCTTAAATAGGATCCCAGGGATGCCCTTCATAGAACTGTAAGGGACTTTATGTATCTTCCACCTGACTTGGAGAGAGCATAAAGGTTGGTTATCTAAGAGACCAGTGTACCTGAAAGTTTTGCATTTGAAGCACCCGGAAAAACTGATACCTTCTGTATGGAATTTGAACTTTGTTTTAGAAAAACTGACACTTGCTCTATTTTAGCTAGCAGGTTCAGCCTGTATGATGTTCATATATTGGAACACTGTTTTCGGTGTTTTTTTCTCCAGTAAAGATGATTTCAGAGTTGCAGACCTTTGTGTCAGAGCATCTTACAAGGTCTTCTACAAAGGCAGGAAGGTGTCTCTTAGGATCAGATTCCCATTTGAGCTGGAAGTGGTTTTGGAAGTAGCATGGAACCAAGCTATAATCGAAGGGAACACAGGGCATCCCTCAGATACTGGTTAAATCCCAGGCAAACTAATCCAAGGATATATCTGGGAAATGAGCCACCACGTCTCATACAAGCGGACATCACCCCAAAAAAGAAGCATCAGAAAATTAAACATTTTGCTTCCCCTCAGCCACCTCTTTCATCTTCTGAGGAGGAGGAGTGGATGGCTTTCATAAGGTTTGTTTAAAACCATTTTGGCTCTAAAGCCTCCTCTTTTCTTCTTTCAACCCCTCAAAAGATGTCCATGGATTCATCTTCCTCTGAAGATGAGCCGGCTTTTGATTCTGACCATTCTCTGGACTACTAATCTCAAATGCACTCTCTTAGCCAAGTCCCTGTAGGTGATGAGGACTGGATCTTCCTTACTAAACACTTTCTTAAAAGTTCCCACTTTCAGAATGTTCTCCCTGCACCGACTGCTGCCTTTTATTCTGCCCCAGGATTTTCTAGCATCTAAAAGATGCTTCCCTCCATATATCAGTTCCGGACCCCTTGCAGGAAGTTGTTTGGGTTTTGTGCGGGTTCTTCTCACTATCAGTTTACTGCTCTGCTTTTTGAGCTTTCCACAGCCTCAGGTGTTTTCACAAAGTGTCTGGCACCAGTGGGCAACTTCTGCTGAACCAAGGGAATTTAGATTTTTCCCCACTTAGATGACCTGTTAATCCAAGCTATTTCACCACAAATTCTCCTATGACATTTCCAGTTCACCTTCCTCCTCCTGTCTCAGTTGGGCTTCATGATCAACTACAAAAAAAAAAAAACACTCCCTGCAGCCATCTTAGGATCTTGTTTTTGTGCTGCAGGCTGGATGCACAAAGAATGCAGGCCGCCTTATCTCAAGATAAGATGCAGAACCGTACAAACTACTTCCACAACCTTGCCTCCTTCAGACAGTGCTCAGCAAGGTGGGATGCCAAGGCTCTTGGGTTTATGACAAGTTACTTTCCCAGTACTCCCACTAACCAGACTGCGTATGGGGAAAATCCAGTAATACCTGAAAATGCTTTAAATCTAAACAGACTCACCATCTGGACACAGTGATTCCCCCTTTTATCATGATTCAGTTTGGAACTGTTATGGTGAACAGAGCAGGTGTATCTTAACCCAGTGCTTCCCTTCAGTTCTCCAGCCCCAGTTCAGGAAATACACACAAATGCCTCGAACGAGGCATGGGGGGGGGCCTGGAAAAAGACTCAACAACTATAGGGCAGATATCAGCCAGTTCTACTAAAAAGAACATATCAGCATGAATGAGATGAGGGCCTTTATCTGAGCTCTTAGTCTTTTTACATCCCTGGAAACTGTGTACCCCATGAGTGTTCACAGACAACATTTATGTAATGTGTTACATAAATAAGCAAGGAGGGACCAGTTCTTACCAATTGTGCAGATTGGCACAGAAAGCCTGGGACCTTGCCACCCAGAAAAATATAAAAACTGAGAAAATAGTAATAATCCAGAAGGCAGAATTTGCGGGAAACACGCCTTTTAAAACTTTATTCCATAAGCGCTTTCAGCTAGAAAATACCAGCCTTTTTCAGACTTTCAAAAAAATCATATGACAAACTCTTTTATAGCCCACCCCAACCACTTGAGTCTTAAAGACATAACATTTTAAAGCAACAACATATTAAAATAAAATACTTTTTAGAAGGCTGGTATTTTTTAGCTGAAAGAGCTTATGGAATACAATTTTAAAAGGTGTGTTTTTAAAAGTGTGTTTCCTGAGAATTCTGCCTTCTGGATTATTACCATATTCACCCAGAAAAATGTCACTTAGTCACATACATTCCTTCACAGGACAATGTGTTGGCAGAATCTTTAAGCAGGCCCTTAGATGACCCTTGCAAATGAACCCTGAGCAGACAGGTTTTCAAGGCCATCCTTCACCATTGGGGGATCCCTCAGATAAACCTGTTTGCTTCAAAGACCAACAAACAGCTTCCACTGTTTTGCACCTAGGACCCCTGCCTCACAGTTTGCAGGACAGATGCTTTTACCTTTCTGTGGACAGGGAAGTTCATCTGTGCCTTCCCCCTCATTACCCCTTATTCCAAAAGTTTTTCTAAAGACACAGAAAGAAAGAAAAAACTCTTGTTGGCGATTCCCTTTTGGCAAAGACAGCATTGTTTTCCTGTTATTTTTTTTTCTCCTAGCCATGGGCAAGTACTACAAAATGCCACTATAAGCGGATCTCATCATGAAACAGAACGGGTAACTGTTACACCCCTATCTGTCATCCTTAAACCTAACTCTGTGGGTGGTATGGTTCCGATTCCTTTCCGGCACCATTTTTTTTTGAGGATGATGATAAAATTCTACAGGAAGTCAGGCGACCCACCACTCAAATCTTACAAAAACCAAATGGAAGAGATCCTACTATTGGTGCCAGAGAAATGCACAGGACCCCAACCAGTCAGAGACATCTTCCATTCTGATGTATCTGTACAAGCTTTTGCATACTGGCCTGGCCTACTCTTCCATCAAAACCTACCTGTCAGACATCTCCACTTGCTTACCTCTTACTCCCCCACCTATGTCCAGATCTGAGGTAAAGTTATTCTGTAAAAGGGTCCTGCATCTTAGACCACCTAGAAAGACCATTACACCCACTCATAACCTCAGCTTTGTGCTGGAGAAGATTACCTTATCTCCTTTTTGAACCAGCAACATCAGCAAACCTCAAATTCTGTACTTGGAAAACTATCATTCCTTCTGGCCCTCACTTCAGCTAGGAGACTTGCAGAGCTTCAGGCACTCATGGCCATTCCTCCTCCTATTTTTTTTTTTTTTTTATTCACAAAGGAAGGGGACCCTCAGGATTAATCCTTCATTTATGCCTAAGGTAGTGAACAAGCTGTCTTTTAGTCAGGACATAAACCTAGCTGCTTTATCAACCTGCAGAATTGTGTGGAAATGATACCGCACTCTGTGGGCATTCAAGATCCAGAGTTGTCTTAGCTACGTCAGTTGTATCTGACCTGTTGAACAGTTCTTCTGCTTTTTAACTAACCAACCTCACTTTCCTTTTAGCTTTGGGAATCGCCCATGTGTTAGCAGTACTGCAGCAGTGATTTCAGTCAGGACACAGTACAGTTGTGTAAGAACTTACACATAACAGTAGATGTCCTACTGATCACTTGTTGCAGTATTCCTTCCTGTATTCTTCCTTCTCTTTACTTTTATTTTATTTATTTATTTAACATTTGTTTACCTGAAAGTCCGACTGGGGCAGAGCCCATTTTCAGTGGAGTCCTGGGGAGTAACACTCCAGATGCATGTCTTTGAAATGTGCGAGGAAACAGGATCACCTGGAGGCAACCCATGTGAACACAGGGAGTACATGCAGACTCTGCACAGAAGGCAGCCCAGCTGAGAATCGAACAGTAGAACCTATTGTTGTGAGGTGACGATGCTAACCACTGCATCGCTGTACTCCATCTCCCTTAGTTCCTATCCCATGGGAACACCCTAGAGCTGAGGTGACTTTCTTACCCCTTCATATTAAACCCTTGCGAGCCAACCACTTTTCTGTCTCAGAGGGCCTTCAGGCCACTGGCTTGGAGGTAGCCAGAGGAATTACGCTCATACTTCCTCCTACATATAGGTTCATATGCCTACACATGTGAGCTGAGGTCACATGTTGAACGTATAGTCCAGGGAAGGATAATCTTTTGTACCCCCAGCCGGGCAACAGCAGTGATGACCTCTGTGTTTGGAACTGGCAGCAGTGATCAGTAACAGGTCTGCTCTCATAGTAAGTTCTTACACAATTGTGCCTTTCTCAGAAGCACAGTCACTGTTGTAGTATCGGCTTCCCCACATCAACTTGTCCTAACCATGTTTTGCTTGAAAAGGCTTTAGTCCTGTTTTGGGAGGCGCCTTTTGTTGACTGGGATAAACGTTCAAGCCTCACTGTTGGATTCTGTAAGCACACTTGTTTGTGTTCATCACAGAAGCACCTCTGTCTTAGAAAGTCACAAACAATCATATGTACGCTTGTTTGTGTGTATATACACACACACACACAAAGTGTGAGGACTTCTCTCCTTTTGTATTGTCCTTCTGACTTGTATGGCAGAAGGAGGGTAACCTTATGTGGATGATAGTGTAAAGTTCTGAAAGTGAGGCTGGATTGTTGTGTAATCACCTGCAGGCCACTTTCCATAGATTCATAGGTGTGTATACTTGGAATGGTCTCTGTAATGAACATCTTTTGTTATAGTAAGTACCTTCACACAGCTGTAATTTTCACATTACAGCCACATTGAAGAAATTATTTTGTTTTACTACTGTGATATGTTAATTTTTTAAAAGTGATTGTGAACTAGTCCGTCATGCTTATTAAAAATAGTATGTGTTAAAGTTTAGTTATCCCCCTTCTCCCGTTGAGAAATGATTGATTAGCTCCATTGTGTGAAGGTATTTATAACCAGCAGCATTTGGTGGTATTTCAGTGACTAGTGTATCCTTGAAGAGTGCAAATTGGATGCATGCTTTTTAGTATTGTACTGTTCTTTAGAGAAAGTTTAAATATTTTCATTGTTTGATATTTAGGATTAAAGACTTTTTTATGTAGTCTGAAGGTACTGTGGTCTAATACTTTTAGAATTAAAAACACTTATTTTTCTCTTTATATAAAAATGTGATGTGCTGTCTATTTTAAAAAGTGTAAGGCGCACTAAAAAGATAATGTGTTAATCTCCGTAAGTGAAGGTGGATTACTGTAACCTATGCAGGAAGTAGTAATGCAGTTATTTATCCCTCAGTGTAGTTGGGGTGGAAGCCTTGCAGAGGCTGAAAAGCATATGTGGCCTAAGCTAACTGTGTGCTGTATTTATTTTAGATTCACAATGGAAGACTGCAGTACAAATTTGACTGTGGAAGTGGCCCTGGTATTGTGTCTGTTCAGAGTATTCAGGTCAGTGATGGACAGTGGCACTCTGTCTCTCTGGAAGTTGATGGAAATTATGCCAGATTAGTTTTGGACAGGCTACACATGGCATCTGGTAAAGCACCGGGCACCTTACGAACTCTTAACCTAGACAACTACATCTACTTTGGTGGCCATATTCGGCAGCAGGGAAGAAGACATGGTAGGAGCCCACAGGTCAGCAATGGTTTTAGAGGATGTCTGGATTCCATTGTACTCAATGGGCATAAACTCCCATTCAACAATAAGCCTATGGGTTACGCTTATTTAGAGGAGTCTGTGGATGTGTCTCCTGGATGTTCTGTAACACCTATGGTAGGCTGTCTGGGCAGTCCTTGCCAGAATGGAGGAACATGCACTCCATTACACTTAGGAGGTGAGTTTCATCTGTTTTTTGCATTGCAAGTTGTTGAAAACGTAGTTGACATTACTGGATGGTTTGTTTTTGTTTGCTAGTGATAATAGAGGAAGCTGTATTAGTTTGTTTGCTTACTTGTTTCCAGAACTGCCAGTTTATCTTTTCATTTAATATAAAGCTTTTACAGCAGGTAGCCTTGTTGATAATCGAGTTGCTGTGTGTCACAACCCCATTGGAACTTTGTAGGTAAAAATTTATTACTGGGAGATGATTGAACCCATTGTCACTAGTGACAGTAGCTGAGTGTATCTAAATTACCAGCTTTACTTTTCACACTATTAGCCCCGTCTGTCTGGTGTTAGCTTTACCCCATGATCATCATGTGTCATCCCCCCCATGACTTGCACCAGTTGTTGACCATGATCTGGTTCCTTTTGATCCATTTTAGCTCGCTAGGATCACAAGATGTTACTTTAGGGACCTTGGTCTTTCTACCGCTTTACTTTTATAATTTGGTTTGCCAGCCTGTTCTGTCTGTTTCCTGGTGAATTATGGTGGCATTTTTTCATTATTGCAGAATATGACTTGGAGCATTTTCCCTAACACATTTGTCAAGTGTCAGAGTAACATTCAGCTTTCATTAGCAGGCTCTTCATACCATGTCTACTAGTATTCCATAATGCTTCTAAAAGGATCTTGTATACTTTCAGAAAAATGGGTGTTCTTCCTTGAAAAAGTGAAATCTTATTTCATCATGTAAAGGCCCTTTGTATGAGTTACTGTCAGCATTTAGCATCTTTATTTTTTATTTTGAATTTTTCATCCGGGGTAGAACACTGATCCCACTGGACCCTCTTTAGTCTCAGCCCAGGGAAAACGCAATAGATACATGACATTATATAGAGAAAGACAAAATGCCATATGTACATATATAATATGCAAAGTGAATGGCATCATTTGTTCATTTGATTCAGGAAAGAAAGAGAAATGATTCATCTAGCCTGCCTATCACTTTTGTATCCATCTTTATGTTTAAACAGTTCTTCACTTTTATAGTTTGTTTAATTTGGCACATAACAGTTTATCAGATGAACCTGCACTGCACCAAGTGTTTTATCATAGAAACACATCTTTGACACAGCAAAAATCATTAAAATAAAATAAAGCTGACATTTTTTCAGAGGGGACAATCCCCTTTTACCTCCCTCCCCCCATGACTTTAAAATTTAACTTTGTAGCTTCAGGGTCATGTATCTGAGATAAGGAAATACACCACTACAAAAATCTTCATTACTTCTAGGGCATTAGAATCCTTATTTCCTGTTTTCTGTTTTTATTCCAAATAATTTTTTATGTAAAGATTCTTTCTTTTTTCCTGGATTAGATTTCCTTCTGTAAATACCATTCTAAAACTTCAGTTATTTGTGTTCATAGTTCTACCGAAAAAAAAAGAAACTGTTGTGCCAAGTGCTCCTCTAGTTAGCTTGTATTGTGTATAGACTTTACACACACCCACATACGTATATGTCTGCATGCCGCTGTTTTATACTGATGTCTTTTGTATTAGACTAATGTTTGTATGTTTGAGCCACGTGCTTTCACTATTTGTGTATTTGCAACAGAATGGCTTTGTATGAGGCCATACTCTGTACATCGCAAGTATTTGTCTTGTGTCTGAACTTTATTTGCATATCTGACCTGGGACCAGCCCGCTTAGTTAATAAACATTAAATAGTTAACTGATTGACTTGGTATGCCGAAAACTTAAAATGAAGCACTTCTGGTAATCTGATTGTGATTTTGTGTTGCGCATTATGAGTGCAGTTGATTAGTTGCCATGTATTACTTGACATCTGAAGTATACTTAGGAAAGCCCAGTATGTCAAACTCTTCAGACTGTTTAAGATCAGTCTCTAGTCTTTAGTTCTCCCTTCTTGAATCACAAGCAATTCAAAAATGTAGATGTGAAGTTGTTCAATCTCGCCGTTCATTCTTACAGATGGGTTCGGAGTCAGTCCATCGGCTCCGATTCGGCTGCTTTCACAAGCTCAAGGTTTTAGAGTAGCTCAAGGCCAAGACCCTATCCCATGATGCTCTCTGTCTCACCTCAGATCTAGTTTGCCGCTGCAACAGATCTGAGGTCAAGAGAGTGCTTGGGCCAGTATTTCTTGCATTACTTAAAGTTTAGATAGTTATATTTGCAATCTTTGTTATAAATAGTGCGTTTTTGGCTAGTTAGCCTTTGTTTTTGTTCAGGCTTTGTCCTTGCTGTTTTCGACAACATTTTTGTCTTTATAGAGCGGCTGCTCTTAGGCCTTCTTAGCTGCATTTTTTGTTTATTCCCTATCCTGTTATAAGAGAAAAACTTAGAGAGTTTAGAAAGTAAGAACATTTATAGTTAATGTTTGATATATATATATATATATATATATATATATATATATATATATATATATGTGTGTGTGTGTGTGTGTGTGTGTATATATATATATATATATATATCTGTATATATATATATATATATATATATATATATTAGCGTCGTAGTCTTTACTGCTTTAGCATTTTGCTGTGTGTGTGTTATTAACCAATCTAATATTAGATTGGGCTACTTTTTCTTGAGTGGTTTGTCTTAGTTATATAGATTTATTGTTCAAACTGATGCATATATTTTTTGTATTTGATATGGCTGATCAAAAAGAAAAACAAAAGTGTGGGAAGAAAATGTCTATAACTGATTTACATGTCAGTTGTGTGTATTGTTTGGGGGCAGTCCATCTCCAGGAGGAGATTTGTCACTCCTTTAGCAGCAGGGTATTACTGCAGCGCAGGAGAAAACTGGTATACAGGGGTTTGCTGAAACCAGATTTCCAGGAATCGTTGGACAAGGCTGACCAGGATTCTAAGTCGTCAAAGGGTTTGAAATCTTCAAAAGCTTTGTCGGAGCCTAAGTCGTCGGCTCCAAGCTTGGCTGTGAAGGTGCTGTCGCCGGTTCCGCAGTCTTCAGAGCTGAGCACCGAGCTGGTAGTTCGGAGCCAGTCCCTGGTATTGGAGCCGATCTCCGAAACCTTGAGGTCACCCATTTTGCAGTCAGTGGCTTCTTCGATACCTTCTACTCGTTCTTCGAGAACCCTCTCCGATGTGGACCGAGTGGTGCATAGGCTTCTCTTGAATCTGGCACTAGCCAAATTATTATCAGCTTCAACCCAGTCGGTTTCGGAGCGGAAGACCATTTTACCTGCTGTCTACTCCTCCTCCAAGCCAGTCCGGGTCTTCGGAGCCAGGGGAGGGGGAGCTGATGATTGTGGAACCTTAGGAGTGGAGGCCAGTTCCAGTGCCATCGGCTCTGTCAACTCAGACTACTTTGGTGCCGTTTGAGGAGTCTAGGAGCCAACACACTCTGGTCGGCTCCGGGGGGAAGAGTCGAACCGATGGGTCGGTTCCGACCCTTCCTCTCGGAGCTTCGGCATGGATGAGCTTGGCTCATTCCTCTGGGTCAGAGCCCACTGTCGGTTCCGGAGAGGTTGCAGTCTTCTTCGGAACCAGCTGCTTCCTCGCTTCGGAGCAGTGGAGCCTTCGATGCTATGAGGAGGGTTATGTCTTCCAAGACACCGTCATCAGGGTCTTCCTCCTCCTCCCCTAAAGTGCCGCTTTCTATCACAGGTCCCTGTAAAGCATCAAAACCCAGAGCCTTAGGTAGCCCCATTGGGTGACCCATGTTCTACTGAGACCTCACTGGATGCTCCCACTGATGAGGTTCCCAGGAAGAAGCTTTGCAAGATTAGGGATTTGGACTCCCCACAGGAGTCTTAAATCAGACACTGATTTAGAGGAGTCAGAAGGGTCCCCACGGTCCCCCTCGAAGGATATCTCCTTTGCTGTTATTCTTGAAGTCCTTAAGTGGTGGGGTGACTGACGGTCCGTTAGCCCTACTGATGATGAGTCAGTGCTCCTGAAGGCCTTTGGGTCTCGACCCTCCACCTCCTGGGTGACTCCACCCTTCGATGAACTAATGGAGCTGGTTGCTCGAAGGGCGTAGGAGTCTCCTGATACTGTGTAACCAGTCCCTCAGAGGCCCAACAAATTTATTACGTCATCCCAAGACAAAATGTTCCTTACCAAGGGAGTGCTGGTTCATGCCGTGGTGGTGGTGGCGGCCACCAAGAAAGAGATGTCTGAAACCTCTTCTACTTTCCATCCTCCTAATAGAGATTCCAGGACTGTGGACAGGTGTGGGAAATGCATCTTTAGTTCAGCAACTTTTGCTATGCAATCGTGCAACTATTTGACACATTTTACATGTCTTCAGAGAGATCACAAAGAGCTTGGAGAATACTCTACAGGGTAGTACAGCTGAAGGTGTCTCTGATAAGGTAACAGCCCAACTTAATATCCTTAATTCCATAGTTAACTCGTCCATGCGGCTTATTTCTTATGCAGCCGATGGTTTGAGTCGGGCAGCGGGATCAGCAATAGCTCTTCGGAGACATTCCTGGATGCGCTTATGCTCCTTTGCGGAAGCCTTCAAGTCTTCCTTCGTTAATACCCTATTTGATGGCTTGTCCCTTTTTGGGCCCAATGTCAAGGAGACCCTCACTAGGTGTGAGCAAGATGGAAAGACTCTATCTGCCGTAGGAGACCGTCCGTCCCCCCCTACTATACCGTACCCCAAAGGGAGGAAAAATGTGGTTCCGGACATCGCAAGGAGCTTTTCAGAACACACCTAGTGAACCCCCGTCTAGGGGCAGAGGAGGGGGTAATAATGGAAGACACCACCCAGGTGGCAGAGGGGGTCCGCAAAATGAGGGTGACAAGGATCACTTCTTTGCCAAGCCTTACCAGCGTTCCTGAAAGGAGGCCCTGCTGTCCTACTCTGGAAGCAGTCGGGGGCCGCTTGTCTTTGTATCTAGATGCCTGGCTAGAAATTGCAAAAAATGTGTGGGTACAAAGAATTGTTACCAGAGGTTATGTCATTCCATTCTCAGAACCCCCACCCGTACGAAGGAAAATCCCGGATGTTCCACACAGTCTCAGGGATCAAGTGGCCATTGAAATTCAAAGGCTGCAGGAAAAGTCATCCAGCCAGTCCCAACAGACCAAATAGGATCTGGAACCTACTCCAGGATGTTCTTCGTGTTTCACTGTTGCAGTCATTACATTTGAGTTATCTGCCTGCAGTAGCCCTCAGTCTGCCTGATTAACAAAGTCTTTGTTCCAGCGTCTGTTGCTGTCCCTTCTTCCATGATGTCAGGGGTATAAAACATGCAGCCGATGCCATTACATCAGTCTTTCTTGCCGTGTGGTGCCCGAAGCAGAAGCAGTTCGCAAGTACTGGTCGGCCGACTCCTGAAATTTTAGTTTTCGAGTTTCAGAACCGAAGTCTTCAACTAAAGCTAAGTATCCCGTTGGGGAAACTTTTTCTTGCTCCTTACCGATGTCAGTAAAAGTTAATAATTGCATTACTTGTGGAAAGCAAATACCTCACAAAGATTTTCATTCGCACTGTATTCCTTGCCTAGGCCCTGACCACGACGTACCTTGCTGTCAGTTATGTGCTTTATTTAATCAGCGCACTATCTGTCATCTGTATATTTTCACTTCTAAATATTTCGGTTCTCAGTTTAATTATCCAGAAATGTTGTTGGTTAGCCATCGGACTACTGGGATTCCGAAAAAACGCAAAAATGAAGGCAGACACAGGCCGCCGAGGTCCAAAGGTGCCGACGATGCTTCTCCTAAGCCAGTCACCAGTTCGTCGGTACTCAGTGAGGCGCTTTCGCAGCCCCTGATACCCGCTACTTCTGACTCGCAGACCTCTACTGAGACCCATTCAGAGTTCGGTATGCCGCGAGATGCTTCAACTGTGGAACCTGCGGATGTCTCTACCTTGGATGGGTCCAGAGCCGCTGTGCAGGCACTGGCTTCTGAGGGTGTATTCAGGCCTACAGACTTGCATATTAAACTGACGCCTCCTTCTTCATTTAGGCCAAAATCCCAACCCATGCTTAAGAAACCGACGCCCAGGCCGCATGCTCAGGCCTCTATGCCTAAAAAACAGATTATAAGAATGGCTGAAGATCTTACAACTCTAATCAGGGGAAGCCAACCTCCCCCTTCTAAGAGACCTAGGACTGAAGTTGTTTATGAATCTTCTGAACAGGATTCTGATTTTTCTGATGATCTGGATTTGCCCTTATTTACTTATGAGGATTCTGATGCAGAGGACTTTATTCCCTCTGCTTCCCCTCCAGAGGATTTATCTTTTGGTGAAACGTTACATACTCTAAGGGAGCATTTCCACTGGGAAAGCCAGGATTTTTCTGATTCAAAAAAGTGGCTTAGGGTTTTTTTGCTCCTGCCTCAGCATAGGCCTTTAGCTATACCTCCTGTACCAGACATTGCTGATGATGCCTTTTTAGAATCTAGTTTGGCCCCTGATTCTTTGCCTTCTGCTCCCAGAAAACCTGGCAGATATTACAGGGTTCCTGATTCTTACAAGTTCCTTTTTAAAAATCCTATTGCGGATCCAGAGACTATTTCACAGGGACCCAAGGGCATTAAGGCTTCTACTGCTAAAAATCCCTACCCCCTCTGATAGAGACTCCAGGACACTGGATAGATGGGGTAAGAAGGTTTACACTTCTGCAACCATGGCCATTAGGGCTTTAAACTGCCAGATGTCCTTCAAGGATGCATCTGCAGTCATAACATATGGGTTGTCCTGCCTCAGGCAGCCCTCGGTCGGCCCGATTCCAAAGTCTGGGTCTGGCCTCGGCTGATGTCGCACTTCACCCGACGTCATAGCTCCTGGGGTATAAAGGCATCAGCCGACGCCATTCTCCTCAGTCTTTCTTGCCGGTGCCCGGCAGAAGCTGTTCGCAAGTGCGGTCGGTCAGATCCAGAGATTTCAGCTACCGAAGACTTCTAAAAAGCTAAGTACCCCGTTGGGGACTCTTTCTTGCCTCAGCCGATGTCAGAAAAAGTAAATAATTGTTTAACTTGTGGGAAACAAATACCTCATAAGGATTTCCACTCTTACTGCCTTCCTTGCTTAGGCCCAGACCACGACGTATCAGCTTGTTTAGCCTGTGCTTCCTTCAACCGACGGACACTTAGACATCTGTCGGAGTTTGCAGAAGAGTTTTTTGGTCCCGCTTTTGCATATAAAATGCCGTTGGAGACTCCGACTACTCATTTAGCTAAAAAACGCAAGGAAAAGGACCGACACTCGCGGCCCGCGGTTTCGGCTGAAACCACGGTTAGGCCTACCGCGAGTATCTCGGTTTCGGCTGTAACAGAGTCCTCGGTCCTTCCTTCGGCCGCAAGCATGCCTCCGACAACCGAGGCCACAGAGGCCCCGGCTGAGTCGGCTACAGAAATTCCTACTGAAGAAGCAGGCACACAAGAATTGTCCGACACCATTCCGTTGGACATTTCTACTCCTGCACGTGGGGCAGCTAGACCCCCTGCTTCTATGTCTATTAAGGCCTTCTCCAGGGCTAAAGCAGCCCAACTTTCCAAGGCGTTACCTACAAAAGCTACCCTCACAGACCTCCCTCAAGTTCTCATATTCTCAGCCTTGCTGAGGACCTTATTTCTTTGATCAGGGGATCCCAACCTCACCCAGACAGGGCTTCACAACCCCCTCCTGAAAAAAGGCCTAGGACTGAACCCCCTACCCTCTGAAAGAGAATCAAGAGCATTAGAGAGATGGGGTAAAAAAGTTTATACATCTGCTACTCTTTCTGCCAGGGCTTTAAACTGTCAATTTCACATGATACAGTACCAGGAATTTTTGTTAGATCAGCTGAATAAAAAGCTTTCCTCTCCTGAACCTTTAGACCGTAAGTCCCTTCAGGAGTTGGTACACAATTCTCAGCAGGTCAGTAATCATTTTTTTTTTTTTAAATGTGGCTATGATGCACTGGCGGCTTCATTTAGATCAGCTATGACTGGAGCAGTGATTCATAGGCATGCCTGGCTAAAAGAGCAATCCTTGCCAGACCATGTTAAGTCAAAACTCCTAGATGCCCCTGTGGAGAAACAAAGTTTATTTGGCTCCCCTGCACAGGAGGTACTAAAGAAAGTGGAAGAAAAAGCAAAATCTGTGCAAACAGTCAAGGATTTTCTGCAGGTCCAACCTCCGAGGTTCAGCAGAAATTGGCCTTCAAAGAATTGGTCCTTTCCAGACACCTCCAGAGCACAGAGAGGCAGAAATAGACGCCCAAGAGGCAGAGGTCAATCAAGGGGTGCCTACAGGGGCCGTCAGTGGCAACCTGACAACCAGAGGAGTGCCTCCACTGCAACCACTTCCACAGGACAGACACAATGACTTGGCTCTGATTCCGCCTATCAGGGAACAATTGGAAGCACCCTTGGGCGGAAAGTTAGCTTTATTTTCAAAAAACTGGCATTGCATTACAGGAGACAAATGGACTTTGCAAACAATAGACAAAGGCTACAGGTTTTACTTCCACACCTTACCAAAAAAGAGAGGAATGCCAAACCTTCCACCAAGCCAGAAGTCAGAGGCTCTAAAACAAGTCATCAACTTGCTAAGGATGAGAGCAATAGAAAAGGTACCATCTATGGAACAAGGCCAAGGATTTTACTCCAGACTATTCCTTGTACCAAGAAAAGAAACTCAATGGAGGCCTATTCTCGACTTGTCTGCACTGAACACATATCTCATTGTACCAAAATTCAAGATGCTGACCCTACAGCAACTTCTTCCCATGTTGGGCAAGGAGTCTTGGCTGGTGACTCTAGATCTCAAGGAGGCATACCTGCACATCCCTATAAGACCAGATTGCAGAAGACACCTCAGATTTCTTGCAGGATCAGAGCATTATCAATTCTCAGCATTGCCCTTTGGCTTATCTACTGCACCCAGAGTATTCACGAAATGCCTGGCATCAGTAATTGTACATTGCAGGCTTCAGGGAATTCAAATCTACCCATACCTGGACGACTGCCTAATACAAGCGGACAACAAGACAAAAATAATAAAGGATTTGGCCTATGTCATACAACTGCTGCAAGCCTTGGCATACACAGTCAACATACATAAGTCAAGACTAGTGCCATCCCAAAGGATAACATTTTTGGGTGCAGAACTGGACACAATAACTCAGATGGCTTTTCTCACAGAAGAAAAACAAAAACAACTTCCAGTCTACTTCACGGCATTGACAAGACAAACTCAGCTTACTGCAAGGAAAGTCCTGCAGGCCCTGGGTTACATGGCATCCTGCATAATCTTGATCCCACATGCCAGACTGCATATGAGAAAATTACAATGGTACCTAAGAAATGTATGGTCTCAACACAGACACAGTCTAGAAACCATGATACCAATCATTCCATGCCTGAAAAAGGAATTCCTGTGGTGGGCTCAGGCCTGCCAGACCAACAGAGGGTTGCCTTTCCACTAACCACAACCAAAGCAGACCATCACCACGGACGCCTCAGACCTAGGCTGGGGCACACACATGGAAGACAAGTGTATCCAAGGCCTATGGACCCAAGACCAGCTGAATCTACACACAAATCTAAAGGAGATGCTGGCAGTGAAGCATGCAATAGAGGCATTCAAATCATTCCTCCAGCAAGGACACCTGCTGATAAGGACGGACAATACCACAGTCATGTGGTACATCAACAAACAGGGAGGCACACATTCCTACCCTTTATGCCGGATGGCAATGGAACTGTGGAACCTAGGCCTGAATCTCAACATTCAACTGCAGGCCAGATTCCTACCAGGAAAAGAGAATTCACTAGCAGACAAATTAAGCAGAACTACCACGGATTCTCACGAATGGATGCTGCATCCAGATATCTTCAAAACCATAACAAAGAAATGGGGAATGCCAGAAATAGACCTGTTCGCCTCCCCACTCAACCACCAACTGAAGAAATTCTGCTCAAGAGAATACCACCCATAAGCCTGGAGGGTGGACTCCCTTTCTTTCAGCTGGAGGGCCCTGACAGTTTATGCCTTTCCACCTCTCCCATAGATGTACAAAGTTCTACTGAAGATCAGGGAGGAACAGCCAAAGGTAATTCTGATAGCTCCAGACTGGCCAAGGCAACATTGGTACCCGCTACTAAGAAGCATGTCTCGGACGAATCCATGGCCTGTACCTCTATGGCCTTTACTTCTAACACAGAACAACTACAAGACCCTGCATCCAAACTTGAAAACGCTGCACCTAACTGCCTGGAAAATTGCATGAAACAAAACCAACCTGTTTTATCTCAGAGGGTCAAGGACATTATCCTGGAGGCTCGCAGACCCTCCACAAGGAAAACATACTCAGCCAAATGGAAGAGATTCCTCATTTGGAGTGCATCAAAGGGAACAGATGTCACGCTTGCAAACCTAGCACACATCTTAGAATACTTAGCAGAACTGTTCCACAATGGCCTGTCCTATTCTTCCATTAAGATTCATGCTTCAGCAATTTCAGCAGAGTACAACATGGATCCTCCTATCTTCTCTCAACCTCTCCTCAGACAATTTCTAAGAGGGATCAAAAATGTAAAACCTCCAAGGAAACCACCTCTGCCTGCATGGGATCTCAATTTTGTGCTGGAAAAATTTAACACTTCCCCCTTTTGAACCAGCTGCATCAGCAGACTTACAGTTCTTATCTTGGAAAACTGCCTTCCTTCTAGCAATCACTTCAGCAAGAAGGGTATCCGAGTTACAGGCATTAATGGCAGTACAGCCTTTCCTTATCTTTCACCAGGATAGAGTGTCTCTGAGAACCAATCCTACTTTCATGCCAAAGGTGGTATCCAGGGTATCCTTGAACCAAGCTATTCATTTACCTACGTTCTTCCCTAACCCACAGAACAGGGGGGAAAAGCTACTACACACCTTGGATGTACATAGACAACTGCGCTACTATCTGGACAGAACTAAGACCAGCAGAAAAACTGACCAGCTTCTTGTAGCATATGCAACAGGAGTGCAAGGAAAAGCAATTTCCAAACAGACAATTTCAAAATGGATAGCAAATTGCATTCAATTCTGTTACTCTTTTCATGGAAAGACAACTCCTGAAAATATCAGGCCTCACTCCACAAGGGCTACAGCCACCACTACAGCTTTCCTACGAGGAGTGGCTACCAAAGACATTTTAGAAGCTGCTACTTGGAGCTCCGTGCATACATTTGCCAAGCATTACAATCTTCCTTTATACTCCAGATCCCGAGCAGGTTTTGCAACTGCAGTTTTACAAGGGATCTTAACTACACCATCTTTATCTTAGTGCCTCCTCCCCCAGTTTGGCTATGGTATTCTACCCATATGTTATGACTGCAGATGCATCCTTGAAGGACATAGTACAGTTTTGTACCTACCATAAATGTAGATGTCCGATAGGTATGCATCTGCAGTCAGGATACCCCCCTCCTTTCCCCTCTGTAGTATTCCTAGGGTGCTTACCCCTCTTTCAGCTAGCTGGGGGAATCTATTATGGTGTATTTGTTTGTATGTATGTATATATATATATATATATCTACTGTTTGGAATTTTCAACATTTATCCAAATTTAGCCTTCCTAGAGGGCACCTGGCATCTGGGGCAAGAAACACTGGGGAAAATGGCGTCGGCTGATGCCTTTATACCCCAGGAGCTATGATGTCGGGTGAAGTGCGACATCAGCCGAGGCCAGACCCAGACTTTGGAATCGGGCCGACCGAGGGCTGCCTGAGGCAGGACAACCCATATGTTATGACTGCAGATGCATACCTGTCGGACATCTACATTTATGGTAGGTGCAAAACTGTACTTTTCATATGTTAAAGTATCAGCAACATGTTATTGGATTGCTTAAACAGAAAATGATACTGATTCCTGACTGTGTGGAAAGTAAAGAATTACAGGATTTAATGCATTCTGCTGAACAAGTTGGAAAACATACTTTGCAATGTGGTCTTGATTCATTAGAGGCCTCTTGCAGGGCTGCTGTTACTGGGTCTGTGCTCATAAAGCATGCTTGGCTTAAGGAGCAATCTTTGCTCTATCATGTTAAAGCTAAATTGTTGGATGCTCCCTTAAATCAGTACTGCCTGTTTGGCAACAAGGCTGAGGAAGTTCTTAAATAGATGAAAGATGAAGCTAAATCTATGCAAACTGAAAGATTTCTTACAAGTTCAGCTTCCTAGATTTAGTAGGCACTGGCCTAAGAATTGGTCATTTCCAGCCACTTCCAGGTCTTCTCAAGCCAAACCCAGACACAGCAAAAAAAACAGGTTTCAGTCCTAGGGGACACACAGGCTAAGCCGTGGGGGGACTCCACTTCCAAATCTGGGAGTAATAAGATTCTCCCTATGGTAAACTGTCCCATTGACTTCCTTTTAAAATTTCCAAGCACTTATCAACTGGCTGCCCCTTTGGGGGAAAAGATTGCTCTTCATGCAAAGAAATGGGAACTCATTACCCAGGACAAATGGGTTTTAAGTGTAGTGTCCCAGGGATACAGATTTAATTTCCATACATTGCCAACACCAAGCGGGTGGCCAGACCTATCCCCAAATCAGTGGGCAGAGGCCCAAAAACCAAGTACTTTCTCTCTTAAGCATGGGGCCTATTCAACTGGTACCAGAAGAGGAAAAGGGACAAGGATTCTACTCGAGACTTTTCCTGGTACCCAGAAAAGACAGTTCATGGCGTCCTATCCTGGACCTGCCTACTCTAAACACCTTTCTGGAGATTCCAAAATTCAAGATGCTGACTCTTCACCAATTACTTCCTCTCTGGGTCACTGCTGGACAGAGGCACAACAAACTAATGGGCACAGTATTTTTTCATATAAGGGGTGTGGACAATAAAACAAATGTAGGCTAGGCTTATAAATGCCTTAGGGCAGATAGCCTAGTATAAACCTATGAACCTATGAACCTATGCTAGGCAAAGATGCCTGGTTGGCAACAATAGATTTAAAAGAAACATACCTGCACATCCCAATCAGGGAATTTTGCAGAAGATATCTACGCTTCAAAGCAGGCTAAGCGCACTATCCATTCTCTGCACTGCCCTTTGGCTTATCTGCTGCGCCCAGGGTATTCACAAAGTGCCTAGCTCCAGTTATTGCATTTTGCAGGCAAAGAAATATTCAAATATACCCATACCTGGACGATTGTCTAATTCAGGCAGAAAGCCAGGACATACTTTTGAATCATCTGGCCTTTGTACAAAGGGTTCTAACTTGTTTGGGGTACACCATAAATGAAAAGAAATCACACCTGGTACCCTACCAACAAATTACATTCCTGGGAGCAAGCGTGAATACAACTTCCCAGATGGCTTGCCTCACACCAGAGAAGCAAATTCATTTGACAACCTACTTCAAACAAGTGACCACAAAGACCCTGCTATCTGTAGGACAAATACTGCAAGCCTTGGGGTTCATGGCCTCCTGCATTCTTCTAATTCCATATGCAAGCCTGTATATGAGGAAACTACATGGTATCTAAAAAGCCTATGGTGTCAACATTCTTAGGCTCTAGAAGCAATGATTCCCATCATACCTTGCCTACGCCTAGAGTTCCTTTGGTGGGCAGAGACCTGCCACCAAAACAAGGGACTACCTTTCACACCGCCCCCTGCCGCCCAAACCCTAACAGCAGAAGCATCAGACTGTGCATGGGGGGGGGTTCACCTGGCAGGGAAGTGCATTCAGGGCAAATGGAACCCAAGTCAAATGCACCTGCATATCAATCAAAAAGAAATGTTAGCTGTACAGAATGCTCTGACAGCCTTCAAAACCACATTCTTCCAGGACAACTAATGGAAAAGACGGACAACACCACTGTTATGTGGTACATAAGCAGGGGTCACACATTCTTACCCCCTCTGCAGACTAGCAATGGCATTGTGGAACACAGCCTTGAGCTAGCAAGTGCACCTACAAGCTCAATTCCTGCCAGGAAAGTTAAATACACTGCAGACGGACTAAGCAGAAACCTTATGGACCCACACGAGTGGAAACTGGACCCAAGGATTTTCAGCATGTTGACAAGCAAATGGGGGAGCCCAGATATAGACCAGTTTGCCTCTCCCCAAAACTACCAATTGGACAAATTTTGCACAAGGACGCCCCACAAACAAGCCTGGAAAGTGAATGATCTGTCCTTCAGCTGGCAAAATTTATCAGTCTATTGCCTTACTCCCTCTGCCTTTGCTCTCCAAAGTACTACTAAAAATCAAACAGGACAAACCAGGGATGATTTTGATTGCTCCAGACTGGCCGCGCCAACACTGGTACCCCCTCCCGCACAGTGTGTCACAGTTATCCCCAAGGCACCTGCCTCAGACTCCTTCCCTGTTGTCTCAACAGGAGAACCAGATTCTGCGCCCTCAGCTTCTAACACTGAACCTTGCAGCCTGGCTAATTGCATAATCTCTCCTTTACCATCCCTCAGTAAACCTGTGATGGATATCATTTTAGAGACAAGGAGGCCTAGCACTAGAAAATCCTATGCTGAAAAATAGAAAAGATTCTGTGCCTGAAACCATTCTCAAGGGATGAGCACAGTAGAGCCCAATTTACCTCAGATTTTACAATACTTAACTGAGATGCTTCACAAGGGCCTGTCTTTTTCCTCCATTAAATTCCACGCCTCAACCATTTCAGCTCATTATAACACAGAACCCCCCCCCCCCTTCTCTCATCCACTACTCAAGCAGTTCCTCAGAGGTGCCAAAAATTTAAGACCACCCAGGAGAGCACCAACCCCAGCCTGGGACCTTAACTTTGTTTTGGAGAAACTCACTCTACCTCCTTTCGAACCAGCTGCTACTGCAGACCTAACATTTCTTTCTTGGAAAACAGCTTTCCTTTTAGCAATGACTTCAGCTAGAAGGGTATCTGAATTACAAGTCCTTATGGCAGTGGAGCCTTTCATCATCTTTCATGCGGACAGGGTGTCCCTCAGAACCAATCCATCCTTCATGCCCAAGGTGGTATCCAGTGTGGCTCGTAATCAGTCCATTCATTTGCCAACCTTTTTTCCCAATCCACAGAACAAAGGAGAATGGATATTGCATTCCTTAGATGTGCACAGACAACTCAGATTCTACTTGGACAGGACTAAACCTCAAAGGAAATCTGAACAACTGCTGGTAGTATTTGCTGCAGGGGCAGAGGGGAAGGCTATTTCAAAGCAAACTGTTTCTAAATGGATAGGCCATTGCATTAATTTCTGCTGTAAGCACCATGGAAAACCCTATCCCCCAGTAGATCAGACCTCACTCCACCTGGGCTGCATCTACCTCTACAGCCTTTCTCAAAGGTGTCCCTACCAGGGACATCCTAGAAGCTGCTACCAGAGTTCTGTACATACTTTCACCAAGCATTATCATTTGCCAATTTTCACTAAATCCAGAGCTGGCTTTGCCACTGCAGTCTTGCAGGGCCTTATAGCTGGTCCTAATGCTATCTAAATTCCTCCTCCCAACCACAGCTTTGGGAATCTACCCAAATGTAATGACTGCAACAGTGAAACTTGAAGAACATAGTACAGTTGTGTACATTTACCGTAAATGTAGATGTTCGAGTGTATTCACTGTTGCAGTCATGGTTACCCTCCCTCCAGCCCCCTTACTTCTTTTGGCTATACCTCTACTCTCACTTACTATGCTCTAAAAGCTTTTTGGTGTATTTGCATTTTTGTTGGAGGTATATCCTTGTATTTATAGATTTAATTGCTTCCCATTAGGGGCACCTGACATCTGAGGCAAGAAAAACTGATGTAATGGCATCTGCTGCATGTTTTATACCCCTGACGACCTGACATCATGGAATAAGGGACAGCAACCGACGCAGGACCCAAGACTTTATCAGGCCGACTGAGGGCTTCTGCAAGCAGATAACCAAAATGTAATGACTGCAACAGTGAATACACTCTAGCATCTACATTTATGGTAAATGTGCACAACTGTACTTTCTTTTTAGTTCCAAAGAAAACAGGGGACTGGAGGCCCATCTTGGACCTCAACAGACTCAACACCTTTGTAAAGAAGGAGAAGTTCCAGATGGTCACTCTTCAATCGATTCTTCTGTTCCTAGGAACGGGCAATTGGATGTGCTCTATAGATCGCAAGGATGCATACTATCATATCAAAATGGCCAGACTATCCAGAGATCACTTGCGTTTCCGGTTGGGAGCCAGTCACTACCAGTTCCGAGCACTGCCTTTTGATCTCACAACAGCTCCCAGAGTGTTTACCAAATGCATGGCAGTGGTTACGGTTACAGCTTACCTGAGGCATCTAGGATTCCTGGTGTTTCCATATCTGGATGACTTGCTCCTTACTGCTGTCACCTGTAGGCATCAACTACTCCAATCCAGGGATCACACTCTCAATCTGTGCTCTCAAGAATAACAATAAATGTTATGTAGTCCTATCTTGCCTACATTCTTCACTTGTGGGTTCGGAGCCAAATGTCAGCCTATCTACTAGCTCGAAAGTCTTTGATTGGCTGGGCTAAGATGGTATCCCACAATACACTGCTCCACATCCCCAGATCTCATTTGCCATTTGTAGAGCTCGGACGTGGTCTCGACTTGGCTGTGGCTAAGTATTGAAAAAGTCTTTTTTTTTTTTTTTTTTTGTGGAAAATTTTTTGCTAATTCTTGGCTAAAAGTGTACTAAGTGTGCCTATAAAATGTCTATCACAGATGGGCACTCGGTCTGTGTTTAATGTCTTGGAGCCATCCTCCTTCAGGAGTCGTGCAGTTTCTGCCACACCTTTAGTCCTCGTATGCTCCAAGAGAGGAAAAACAAATTGATCCTAAAGGGACTGCTAAAACCGTCCTTTGAGGAGGATTTAGCTTCGGCTCCCAGTCGAAGTCTAAATCCTCCAAATCCAAGAAGAGGTCGCCGGCTCCATCTGTTGTGTCGGAGCCACCTAAAATTTCCATTGTGGAATCTGCTTCCTCAACTCCACCGACTTCGGGGCCGCAGGAAGTAACTGTATCAACTGGCTCTGCGGCCGCTCCGATAATTTTGGAACCGATTCGGAGCTGGTCGCCAAGTTTAAGGCAAGCTTCTCCAGATAGGAGGTCTGCTTCTCCATCCATTTCCTCCAAATCCTCTAGGCTTTCCGATTTGGATGTAGATAGGGTGGTGCAGAGGCTCCTACAGTCGCCGGTGTTGGCCAAACTTTTCTCGGCTCCGACCCAGTTGGCTCCGGAGCCAGCTCTGTTGGTTTTACCTGCTATTCCTCCTCCGAGCGCATCCTTGTAATCGGAGCCGGTAAGTTCTGCTCCGAGGGACGTTCCTGTGCCGGCGCCGATTCCCCAGCGGGGTTTATCAGTGCCAGCATCAGCTCCGACCCTGTCAGCTCCGTCCACAGGGTTTGAGACTCGGGTCTCCTCCATCGGGCCCGAGGGGGATGTCTCGGAGCACCAGTCGGTGCCGAGCCTTCCCCTGGGCGCCTCGGCGGCGGGGACTCTGGTCCCGGTCATGGCCTTGGAAGGTGGTCGGTTCTCCGATTCGGGAGGTCCCGCCTTCGAGGCTATGCAGAGTGCGCTGGCTAGGTCAGCTACTTCTCTCGGATCGGTCCTTCCGTCCCCTACACCGTGAGAGCTTCTGACATCCACCTATCCTTGGACAGCAGGGCACAAGGGCCTAAGGACACCCCCATGAGTGGTCCCCTTCTTTCTGAGGGGCCCTCAGAGTCTGTGCCTGAGGAACACCCCAGAAAGAAAGCTTGCAAGAGGAAGCACAGAGACTCCCAGGACGAGTCCCTCACTTCCGATACTGACCTCGAGGAGTCGGAGGGGTCCCCTAAATCTTCCTCTGAGGATGTTTCATTCTCCGATATCCTGGAGATCTTGAAACAGAGGAGACTGGCCTTCCAAAACCCCCACTGAGGAGGAGTCAGTATTCCTTAAGGCCTTTGGCGCCCAGCCCTCTGCCTCCTGGGTGTCTCCACCCTTCGACGAGCTCCTGGACCTTATCTGTCGAAGGGTGTGGGAGACTCCTGACTCTGTGGAGCCAGTTCCCTGACGCCCCAACAAATTTTTGTCTGCTCCCCAAGGGAAAGAATTTTTGACAAAGGGAGTCCCAGTAGATGCTATGGTGGTGGCGGCTGCCACACAGAATGAAGTTGCTGAGTCTTCCTCTTTGGTCCATCCCCCTAACAAGGACTCTAGGACGATGGATCGGTATGGGATGTGTACACTGTCTTCAGCGACCTTTACCTTGCGGTCGCTGAATTATTTGTCTCATTTCACGCGGCTCCAGAGAGATCTCCTTAAGGAGTTAGGAGATACTCTAACTAGTAACGTACCTGAGGCGGTGACTCAAACGGTCAACGCTCAGCTCTCTACCCTCAACTCCATTGCTAACTCGTCCATGCGACTGATTTCGTATGCGGCCGAGGGAGCTAGTAGGGCGGCTAGTTCAGGGGTGGCCCTCGGGAGGCAAGCCTGGCTACGCCTGTGTCATTTTGCTGAGGCCTTTAAGTCTTCCTTTACTGATGCCCCCTTCGATGGTTCCTCCTTGTTCGGGACCAAAGTCAAAGACACGCTCACCAAGTGTGAGCAAGAGGGAAAGACCTTGTCTGCCGTTGGAATCCGTTTTTCCCTCCCGTCGAGGCCTTATCCCAAGGCTCAGCGAGGGAGAAAGATGTGGTTCAAAAAATCGCAAAAGTCCTTTCCTACCGCACAGGGTGAGACCCCCCGCGGCAAGGGAGGGGGGTCGTATTCAGGGAGACGTCGCCCCAGAGGCAGAGGGGGCCCCCACAATTTGGGGGACCGTGATTCCTTCCGCAGTTCCCCATATTCTCATTCCTGAGGGTGTGCCCGGCTGTGCTTCTCCGGAGCCAGTTGGGGGTTGAATCTCCCAGTATCCGGAAGCCTGGGACAGCATCACCCAGGACAGATGGATATTAGGGATAATCGCCGGAGGTTACACCATTCCATTTCACTCCACACCTCCTCCCATCAAAAAGATCCCAGACGTTCCACCCAGTCAAAGGGGTCAGGCAGCAACAGAGGGTTCTCAACTGCTAGAAAAAGGGTCATCCAACCAGTACCCCCAGACCAGATCGGATTAGGGACTTACTTGAGATTCTTTTTGGTGCCGAAAAGAACGGGGGACCTGAGACCCATTTTGGATCTCAGCCGGCTCAATCATTATGTACACAAGTCCAAATTCTGGATGGTCACGCTACAATCAATTCTCCCGTTATTGGGAAAGGAAGTATGGATGTGCTCCATCGACCTGAAGGATGCTTATTACCACATCAAAATGGACAGAGCATCCAGATGTCATCTAAGCTTCCGGCTGGGAGCCAGGCACTTCCAGATGTTCATCGTGTTTCACTGTTGCAGTCATCACTGTAGGGTTCTTCCTGCCGGCAGGCAGTCCTCGGTCAGCCAGAATCCCAAAGTCTGGGTCCGGTGTCGGCTGTTCTGTCATGCACCCTGACGTCAGAGCGTCAGGAGTACAAAGCTGCCAGCCAACGCCATGTTCTCCAGTCTTTCTTGCCGTGCGGTGAAAGCAGTTCGCAAGTGTCGGTTGGCTGACTCCTGATATTTTTCCGTGCTTCAGTCCGAAGACTTACTTCTTCTTCTCAAAGCTAAGTACCCCGTTGGGGAAACTTTTTTCTTGCTCCAGTCCGATGTCAGAAAAAGTTAATAATTGCATTTCTTGTGGGAAGCAAATACCTCATAAGGATTTCCATTCTTACTGTATTCCTTGTTTAGGCCCTGACCACGACGTAACTAGTTGTCGGTTTTGTGGTAGATGTAACCAACGTACGATTAAGCGGAGGTACGATTTTGCTTTTCACTACTTTGGTAGGCCATTTAATTATAAAATGTCGTCGGACACGCTTCCGACTACCGGAGTTCACAAACAACGCAAGGATAAGGACAGGCCTCCGAGGTCCAAATCAGACGACGTTACACAACCAGAGCCAGCTTCAGGTTCGGCCATCGTCAGTGAGGCGCTTTCACAGCCCCTGTCGTCGGCCATTTCAGAACCGATAGCCGAAACGGACTCCCACGAGGAGCTAACTAGGCCTTTGAGCACTCCAGCTGCAGGACCTTTGGACAATGCTCCCTCGGATGGGTCCGGAGCCACTGTGCAGGTACCGGCTTCCGAGGGGGTTTTCAGGCCTACACAGCTTCTGATAAAGGCAAAATCCAGGACAAAGACTCCTTCTAAATCTAAGACACCAGCCCAGGCTTCTTCTGATCCGGGACCCAAATCACAGAAACAGTTACTTAAAATGGTGGAGGACTTGCTAACCATGATTAGGGGTTCACATCCCCCTCCAGACAAAAGGCCAAGGCAAGAGTTGGATTATGAATCTTCTGACCAAGCATCTATTTCTTCAGTGTCTTCCTCTGAACAGGAATATTCTTTCCCTCCTTATGAGGATTCTGATGCTGAGGAATCTATTCCATCAGCTTCTCCCCCTGAGGATTTTTCTTTTGGGGAAACTTTGCATGACATGAGGGAACATTTTCACTGGGAGGGACAGGAGTACTCTGAATCTAAGAGAAGGCTCAGGGATTTCCTTCTTCTTCCCCAACATAGACCCCTGGCTATTCCTCCTGTTTTGGATATTGTGGATGATGCTTTTACTGAGGCTAATTTAACTCCTGACTCCTTTCCTCCAGCCCCTGCTAAGCCCGACCGATATTACAGGGTTCCTGACTCCCACCAATTCCTTTACAAAAATCCTAATGCTGATCCAGAAACCATTTCTCAGGGTCCTAAGGGGGTTAAGGCTTCCTCTGCTAAAAATCCTATTCCGACAGATAATGATTCCATAGCTTTGGAGAGATGGGGCAAAAAAGTGTATACTTCTGCTACTTTATCGATTAGGGCCTTAAATTGCCAATTTCATATGCTAAAATATCAGCAATTTCTGCTGTCTGTTATGAAACAAAAGTTAGGTACCTTTTCTGCCTGTGCAGATAATAAGGAATAAAATGATTTGATGCATGCTACTGAACAAGTGGAAGAAGCATGGTTTACACTGTGGTTTTGATGCCTTGGAGGCTTCCTGCAGGGCGGCTGCCTCTGGCACAGTCATTAGAAGACATGCTTGGTTAAAGGAACAAAACTTACCTGATCAAGTGAAAGCAAAGTTACTGGATGCTCCTGTTCAGCATAATGTTTTGTTTGGGCCTAAGGCTGAAGAGGTGATAAAGAAAATGGAGGATAAGGCAAAATCCATGCAAATGGTTAAGGATTTCTTATAAGTTCAGCCCCCTAGATTTAGCAGAAATTGGCCAACAAAAAATTGGTCTTTTCCCAGCTCGGTCAGGTCTCAGAGGGGTAGATATAGGCGCACCAGAGGGAGGCCTCAAACACAGACCTCTTACAGACCTAGACAATGGAGTGCTTCCACCTCCAGGGGTGGAAAGGACAGACCTCAATCATATAGAAAACAGGCTCAATGACTTCCCCTGCATGGCTCCAGGAACTTCTTTCCTGGATGCCCCCTAGGAGGAAAACTCTCTCTTTTTCAACAAAATTGGACTTACATAACCCAAGACAAGTGGGTTCTGGATGTAGTTTCAAGAGGTTACAAATTCCACTTTCATACCTTGCCAAGACCAAACGGATGGCCAGACCTACCAAAACACCAATGGTCCGAGGCATTAAACCAGGTGCGATCCCTCATGGCTAAGAGGGCCATAGAGCTGGTTCCACAATCAGAGACGGGGCAGGGTTTTTACTGAAGGCTCTTTCTAGTTCCCAGAAAACAAAACTCATGGAGACCCATCCTGGATCTGTCAGTCTTAAATACTTTCCTGGAGATACCAAAGTTCAAAATGCTTACTCTACAGCAGCTCCTGCCAATGTTGAACAAAAGTGCATGGATGGTGACATTGGATTTAAAGGAGGCGTACCTACACATCCCTATCAGACATGAGTGCAGAAAATATCTCCGGTTCAAGGCCGCCTCGAAACATTACCAATTCTCTGCGCTGCCCCTTGGCTTGTCTAGTGCGCCCAGGGTCTTCACCAAGTGCCTGTCTCCAGTAGTAGCTTATTGCAGACTCAAGGGTATTCAAATTTACCCTCACCTGGACGACTGCCTTATTCAAGCAGACAGCAAGGATGTTTTATTCCAGCACCTGGAATTTGTTCAAAATCTTTTCAAGTACCTGGGATTCACTGTAAACATAAAAAAGTCAAATTTGACCCCCCACACAACCGATAACTTTTCTGGGTGCTCTTTTAAACACAACAACCCAGATAACTTTTCTGGGTGCTCTTTTAAACACAACAACCCAGATGGCATTCCTGACGTCCAAAAAACAACTACAGCTGGCTTCCACTTTCAAAATCGTGGCTTCTATAACTCAGCTAACTGCAAGGAAATTCCTGCAGGCTTTGGGTTACATGGCCTCCTGCATCCTTCTTATACCAAATGCAAGACTGTATATGAGAAAAATACAATGGTATCTAAAAAGTGTATGGTCCCAGCATTGCCACAATATAGACACACAGATTGCTGTCTTGCCTTGCCTACAAAAGGAATTCCATTGGTGGACAATGGCATGTCTTCACAACAAAGGCAAAGCCTTCAGTCTACCTCCTGCCAGCCAAGTGTTAACCACGGATGCCTCTGATTACGCATGGGGAGCCCACTTGCAGGGAAAGGGTCTGCAAGGTTTTTGGGTAGAGGATCAGAAGCACCTACATATCAATTTAAAAGAGATGTTAGCTGTTCAGAATGCCCTCTTGGCTTTCAGGGATCTTCTACAACCAGGACAACTACTGATACGAACAGACACCACCACAGTTATGTGGTACATAAACAAGCAGGGGGGCTCACATTCCTACCCCCTTTGCAGACTAGCCATGACTCTATGGAACACAGCACTAACTTGCATAGTGGATCTACAAGCTCAGTTCCTGCCAGGGAAACAAAATACTTTGGCAGACAACCTGAGCAGGAACCTGTCAGACCCACATGAGTGGATGCTAGACACCCTCATATTCAAGACGATTACAGAAGCCTGGGGCTGCCCGGACATAGATCTAGTTGCATCCCCCCTCAACCACCAGTTACAGATTTTTTGCACAAGGACTTTTCACAAGCTAGCATGGAAAGTGGATACACTATAATTCAGTTGGAAAAACCTCAAGGGGTATGCCTTTCCACCAATACCTCTTCTACCACGGGTGTTATTAAAGATCAAGCAGGACAAGCCCAAAATGATGATTCTACTGGCCCCAAATTGGCCTCGTCAATTCTGGCACTCAACACTGAAGAACCTATCTCAGGAACCACCTTGGATTTTGCCTCAGATTCCCAATCTATTGTCCCAACACCAGGGCCAGAATGTTCATCGTGCATACAGCTGCAGTCATAACAGATGGGTTCTCCTGCCGTCAGGCGGGTCCTCGGTTGGCCGAATTCCAAAGTCTAGGTCCGGCGTCGGTTGTCGTCGCTTCTTCCCTGACATCAGTGTGACAGGGGTATAAAGGAACCAGCCGACGCCATTTTCTTCAGTCTTTCTTGCCGCGCGGTGCCCAAAGCAGAAGCAGTTCGCAAGTGCCGGTCGGCCAGTTCCTGAGATTACGAAAATTTGGAAACCGAAGTCTTCTTAAAAGCTAAGTACCCGTTGAGACTTTTCTTGCCTCAGACCGATGTCAGACAAAGTTAATAATTGTATTTCTTGTGGGAAGTAAATACCGCATAAGGATTTCCATTCCCTCTGTATTCCTTGTTTAGGCCCAGACCACGACGTCTCGGTCTGTCGCTTTTGTGCTACATTCAACAAACGCACTATTAAGCGTCGGGCGGAGTTCACCCAGCATTATTTTGGGAAAGCATTTAACTATACTATGTCGTCGGATACGCCGACTCCGGTTTTGTCTAAAAAACGCAAAGACAAGGACCAACACTCGAGGTCCGCGGCCTCTACCGACACCACGCCAAAGCCGACTACACGTGGTCTGGTTCTCAGCGAGGCGCCTACGCAGCCCCTGGTTCCCGACGACACATCTTTGACGGTATCTCCTGTGCCCGAGGTCGCAGGCTCCTCGGCCCACACCCCGACTACAGATACCGAAGCCACTCTTGGCGTTGAAACACAGAATGTGGGCAGGTCCACCTCCACTCAAGGTGTCTTCAGACCTTCCTCTTCTTTCTCCATCAAGGCTTTCACCAAGTCTAAAGCAACCATGCACTCTGAGACCAGCTACACAGGGCCCATCTCCAGGCCCCATGCCTAAGAAACAGATGCTTAAAATGGCTGAGGATTTAATTACTCTAATCAGAGGTTCTCAGCCCCCTCCGGACAAAAGGCCCAGAGTGGAGGAAGATTCCCCCTCCTCTGATCAGGGCTCCATTATTTCAGAACACTCTGATGATGAGGAAAAGTCTTACTCCCCTTTTGAAGACTCTGATGCGGTGGAGTCTATTCCTTCTGTATCCCCCCCCTGAGGATTACTCATTTGGGGAAACTTTGCATACCTTAAGGGAACACTTCCACTGGGAAGGCCAGGATTATTCAGATTCCAAGAAAAGGCTCAGGGAATTTCTTTTGTTACCCCAGCACAGGCCTCTGGCTATACCTCCTGTCTTGGACATCCTAGATGATGTTTACTCGGAGGCCTGCCTTAACCAGGACTCTCTACTTCCAGCTCCAGTTAAGCCTGACAGGTACTACAGGGTTCCTGACTCACACCAATTTCTATACAAAAGCCATGCTGCTGACCTAGAAACCATCTCACAGGAGCCCAAGGGAGTTAAGGCCTCCATTGCCAAAAATCCATTGCCTTCCGAGAGAGATTCCAGATCCTTAGAAAGATGGGGAAAAAAGGTATATACCTCGGCTACCTTATCCATGAGGGCCTTAAACTGTCAGTTCCATATGCTAAAATACCAACAGTTGTTGTTATCACAATTGAAAAGTAAAATGTCACAACCTGAACAACCAGACTTGAAGGAGTTGCAGGATTTGATGCATAGTGCAGAACAAGTGGGTAAGCATACCTTACAATGTGGTTTTGATGCTCTAGAGGCCTCTTGTAGAGCTGCTGTTACAGGCTCAGTCATACGTAGGCATACCTGGCTCAAGGAACAAGCCTTGCCTGATCATGTCAAAGCTAAATTACTAGACGCCCCTCTTCAAAAGGATGTACTATTTGGTGATAATGCTGAGGAAGTATTACGGAAAATGGAGGAAAAGGCTAAATCAATGCAAACTGTGAAAGAATTTCTGCAGGTTCAACCCCCACGTTTTAGTAGAAATTGGCCTTCCAAAAACTGGTCTTTTCCTGCCACAGACAGACCCCAAAGAGGCAGATACAGGCGCCCGAGGGGCAGAGGACAATCACAAGGATCGTATAGAGGCAGACAATGGCAAGCTCCTACACAAAGAGGTGGTGAGGACAACTCGCAATCTTTCAGAAAGCAAACCCAATGACTTTCCCCTTTGCATGCCAACCAGGTCTCAAATGGCAGCCCCCTTAGGAGGAAAGCTGGCATTATTTTCAAAAAATTGGCATGTTGTCACAAAGGACAAATGGATCCTGGACATTATAAACAGAGGCTACAAAATTCCATTTTCATATCCTTCCAAAAATGAGAGGCATGCCAAACCTGCCACACAATCAAAGGGCAGAGGCACAAAGGCAAATTTCAGATCTCATAAACATGAAAGCTATTCAAGAGGTACCTACACACGACCAAGGTCAAGGTTTTTATTGCAGGCTATTTCTGGTGCCAAGGAAGGGAAAAAATTGGAGACCTATTTTGGATCTATCCATCCTAAACTCATTTCTACTCGTACCAAAATTCAAGATGCTCACACTACAGCAACTTCTTCCCATGCTGGGCAAGGAGTCTTGGCTGGTAACATTGGACCTCAAGGAGGCATACCTGCATGTCCCAATCAGACAAAATTGCAGAAGGTACCACAGATTTCTTGTAGGTTCAACCCATTATCAATTCTCTGCCTTACCCTTTGGCTTATCTACTGCGCCCAGAGTATTCACAAAATGCCTGGCATCAGTAATTGCCTACTGCAGACTTCAAGGGATACAAATATACCCTTATTTGGACGACTGCCTGATCCAAGTGGACAGCAAGCACATTCTTCTGAAACATCTGGCTTATGTAATAATGTTATTAAACTCTCTGGGATACACAGTCAACAAAGAGAAATCAAGGCTAATACCCTCTCGGAAGATAATTTTCCTGGGTGCCAATTTGGACACAAACACCCAGATGGCCTACCTCACGCCAGAGAAGCAGGGGCAACTAATTCAATACTTCAGAACACTGGCAAATTGCACCAGGCTGACTGCAAGGAAAATCCTGCAGGCTCTGGGATTCATGGCATCTTGCATCTTACTAATCCCATGTGCAAAGCTGCATATGAGAAAACTACAATGGTACCTGAAAAACATATGGTCTCAACGCAGCCACAATTTGGAAACAATAATACCACTAATTCCATGTCTGCAAAAGGAATTTCTGTGGTGGGCTCAAGCATGTCGAACAAACACAGGTCTTCCATTCAGCAAGTCTCAAGCAAATCAAGTCATCACAACAGACGCCTCGGACTACGCCTGGGCGACATGACAGACCGGTGCATTCAGGACAAATGGTCCCAAAAGAAAAGCACCTTCACATCAATCAAAAAGAAATGCTAGCAGTAATAAATGCTATTATAGCTTTCAAGGACCTTCTACAACCAGGTCAACTATTGATAAGAACGGACAACACCACAGTTATGTGGTACATAAACAAACAGGGAGGAACACATTCTTATCCCGTATGCAGACTGGCCATGTCACTTTGGAACATGGCCATGGACTTACAGATGGCACTACAAGCACAGTACTTGCCAGGCAAGGAAAACACGCTGGCAGACAACCTAAGCAGGAATATGACAGATCCACACGAATGGAAATTGCATCCAAACGTTTTTACAGAAATAATACAAGAATGGGGAAGGCCAGACATAGATCTCTTTGCCTCCCACAAGAATCATCAATTGTCAAAATTCTGCTCAAGGATCTTCCATCCAAAGGCCTGGAGAGTGGACGCTCTTTCCTTCAGTTGGACATCAATGACAGTTTATGCCTTCCCTCCTCTACCTCTGCTGCCCAAAGTTCTATTAAAGACCAAAGCAGACAGACCAAAGATGATCCTCATTGCTCTGGACTGGCCAAGGCAACACTGGTACCCACTCCTGAGGAGCCTGACACATTCCCCACCAAGGACCCTGCCTCTAATGCCGCCTCTTCTGACTCAGCACAGTTTCAAAACTCTTCACAGCCAGCTAAAAACACTCAATCTAGCCGCATGGAAGATTCCTTAGCATCACAACAGGCCCTACTCTCCAAGGAGGTGCAGGATGTCATTTTGGAGGCCAGAAGGCCATCAACTAGAAAAGCTTACTCCGCAAAATGGAAACGTTTTTGTGTCTGGAATGAGAAAAAGGGCCAGGATCCTGGAAAACTGAATTTACCTCAAATACTACAATATTTGGCTGAACTGCTAAGCAGTGGACTTTCTTTCTCCTCCATCAAAATCCATGCATCAGCCATTTCTGCAGAATACAACACTGATCCACCTGTATTCTCTCACCCTCTCCTAAGGCAGTTCCTCAGAGGGGTTAAGAATTTAAGGCCTCCAAGAAAACAACCAATACCTGCTTCGGATCTTAATTTCATGCTGGAAAAACTGACCTTGCCTCCCTTTGAGCCAGCTGCCTCATCAGATTTGCAATATTTGTCCTGGAAAACCGCTTTCCTTCTGGCTATCACCTCAGCTCGTAGAGTTTCAGAACAACAGGCTCTCATGGCCGTCCAACCTTTTATCATCTTCCATCAGGACAGAGTTTCCTTACGAACCAACCCGTCCTTTATGCCTAAAGTGGTATCCAGGGTAGCTTTAAATCAGGCCATACATTTACCTACTTTTTATCCTAATCCTCAAAACAAAGGGGAGAGATTACTACATTCCTTGGACATCCACAGACAATCTCAAAATGGATAGCCCACTGCATACGCTTTTGCTATTCCTTTCATGGCAAAACTGTTCCTACAGGCATTAGGACTCATTCCACCAGGGCCACAGCCACCTCTGCAGCATTCCTCAGAGGAGTTCCTACCAAGGATATTTTGGAAGTAGCCACTTGGAGTTCTGCGCATACCTTCTCCAAGCACTACAACCTACCATTATACTCAAAATCTAGAGCAGGCTTTGCCACTGCAGTCTTGCAGGGCATTTTGGCTCCTCCTAATTCCACCTAGTGCCTACCACCCCTTTCTTAGCTTTGGGATTCTACCCATCTGTTATGACTGCAGCTGTATGCACGATGAACATAGTACAGTTTTGTACCTACCATAAATGTAGATGTTCGAGTGCTAATACAGCTGCAGTCCAGGTTTCCCTCCCTCCTTCCCCTCTTGGGACAGGCCTATAGGCTAACACATCCTCATACAACCTGATTGGGGTATTCATTTATGATGTATTTGCTTGCAACTACTGTATTTTGATTATATTGCATTGCATGATTACACAAATTTATGTATTGCCTTCCTTTGGGGGGCACCTGACATCTGGGGCAAAAAAAAACTGAAGAAAATGGCGTCAGCTGGTTCCTTTATACCCCTGTCGCACTGACGTCAGGGAAGAAGCAACGACAACCGACGCCGGACCTAGACTTTGGAATTCGGCCGACCGAGGACCCGCCTGACGGCAGGAGAACCCATCTGTTATGACTGCAGCTGTATTAGCACTCGAACATCTACATTTATGGTAGGTACAAAACTGTACTTTCTGCACTCTCATGAAGAATCTATCTCAGGAACCACCTTGGATTTTGCCTCAGATTCCCAATCTGTTGTCCCAACACCAGGGCCAGGTTCTGCACTCTCATGTCAAAACTCTCAGCCTGGCGAATTCAGGATCTATGATTAATCCTCCCCTTCCCAAAAAGGTCATGGATGTTATCTTAGAAGCCAGACGGCCTAGCACTAGAAAATCTTATGCAGGCAAATGGAAGAGATTTTGCACCTGGATGCATGCTCAGGATTCGGATCCTCTCATTCCTAATATCCCTCAGATTTTGCTGTACCTAACAGACATGCTACATAAGGGTTTATTGTTCTCCATAAAAATTCATGCTTCAGCTATCTCTGCAAATTACAATACAGACCCTCCACTCTTTTCGCATCCACTTCTGAAACAATATCTACGAGGGGCAAAGAATTTAAGGCCCCCTAGGACACCACCCATACCTGCCTCCTTTTGAACCTGCTGCCACAACTGATAAGTATTTATCATGGAAGACAGCTATCCTACTGGCTTTGACTTCTGCCAGGAGAGTCTCGGAGCTACAAGCACTCATGGCTGTGGAACCTTACATTATTTTTCACCAAGATAGGGTGTCTTTAAGGACTAATCCTACTTTCATGCCTAAAGTGGTTTCCAAAGTGGTCTTAAATCAAACTATTCACCTGCCAAATTTTTTCACTAATCCACAAAATAAGGGGGGAAAGGATCTTGCATTCCTTGGATGTACACAGACAACTTCATTTTTACCTGGACAAGAACCAAGGATATCAGGAAAACAGAGCAACTGTGTGTTTCTTATGCAGCAATCTCCCAAGGCAAAGCCATTTCAAAACAGACCATTTCTAAATGGATTGCGCATGGAATCGGATTTTGTTACTCTCATCATGGAAAGCAAATCCCAGGAAAAATTTGGACTCACTCTACCAAGAGCGGCTGCTACTTCAGCTGCCTTTCTCAGGGGAGTACCTACCAAAGATATTTTGGAAGCTGCAACTTGGAGTTCAGTGCATACTTTCTCTAAGCACTATAATCTCCCTCTTTACTCTGTCCAGGGCAGGCTTTGCTTCTGCTGTCTTGCAGGGCCTTCTAGCCGCCCCCCTTCTTCTCTATAACCACCACCCCTTATCTCAGCTTTGGGATTCAACCCTACAGTGATGACTGCAACAGTGAAACACGAACGTAGTACAGTTGTGTACACTTACCATAAATGTAGATGTTCGAGTGTCTTCACTGTTGCAGTCTGGGTTACCCTCCCTCCTGTCCCCACTTATACTTTCACTAGTGTGCTTACCTACTTCACCTTTCTTCTGAGGTGTATTTGCTACAGGCTATGGGGTTTGTGGTATGTTACTTTTTGGTTTTTACTGTTGGCCTTCATTTTTAGGCACCTGACATCTGGGGCAAGAAAAACTGGAGAACATGGCGTCGGCTGGCAGCTTTGTACTCCTGACGCTCTGACATCAGGGTGCATGACTGAACAGCCGACGCCGGACCCAGACTTTGGGATTCTGGCCGACCGAGGACTGCCTGCCGGAAGGAAGAACCCTACAGTGATGACTGCAACAGTGAAGACACTCGAACATCTACATTTATGGTAAGTGTACACAACTGTACTTTTCGAGCCCTGCCCTTTGGTCTCATCACAGCCCCCAGGGTGTTCACCAAGTGCATGGCAGTGGTGACGGCTCACTTGAGACATCAAGGATTCCAGGTGTTTCCTTACCTGGACGACTGGCTGCTATCTGCCCCCGCCAAGTATCTACTTCTTCAAAACAGAGATACTGTTATCGATCTTTGTCACCAGTTAGGCATCAAAATAAACTGGAAAAATCTGCCTTGCTACCCTCACAGCATGTCTTATTTATAGGAGCAGAGTTGGACACTATTCAGTTGAGAGCGTTCCTACCTATGGAAAGGATCACAGGCTTACAATGACAGGTTCGGATGATGATGCCTCTGGCGTGAGGGCAAGACTAGTGCTTCAGTTACTGGGGACAATGGCATCCACTGTCATGATGGTCCCGTTAGCGAGGTTGCATATGAGGATCCTACAGTGGCTCCTATTCACCCAGTGGTCCTTTCAAAGACTACCACTATCCCATCCAATCTTTAATCACAGGCAAATGCAAGCAGGACCTCAGTTGGTGGCTATGCACCAACAATTTAGACGTAGGGAAACCCGTTGTTTCACCCAACCTGGTGGCCACAGTGACCACGGATGCCTCCCGGATAGGGTGGGGGGGGGCATTATCTCGGCAGGATGGTCCAAGGCACGTGGCAGGAGCACAAGATAGACTTGCACATAAATGTCCTGGAGATGAGGGCAGTGCTCCTAGCGTTGCAGGCGCTTCAACATGTCCTCCCCTTAGGGACTATTGCGATACACTCAGACAATATGTCAGTAGTGTGGTATCTCAACAAACATGGAGGAACCAGATCATACCCACTATGCAGGGAGGCCATGAGAGTGTGGAATTGTGCGACAGCTTCCCAGCAGGCCTTGGTGGCAACGCACATCCCGGGGAAAACCAGTGTGATCGCAGACAGGCTAAGCAGGGCGATCCTCATGCCCTTCGAGTGGTCCCTGAACAGCCAGGTGGCGGACAGCATATTTAGCAAATGGGGTCAACCTTGCTGCGACCTTTTTGCCAGCCCTCTCAATGTGAAATGCAGCGACTACTTCTGCCTGATCCCCCCCACCGGGAGGATCTCCAAGGGACGCTCTGGCGCACAGTTGGCCCTCGGGTCTGCTGTATTCTTTCCCTCCGTTCCCCCCTTATCTCGAGGGTGATCCAGAAAGCGCTATCCTTGGGAAGCAGATTGATTCTAATCGTGCCACACTGGCCTCGACAGGTATGGTTCCCCTTCCTTCAACCTTACATCGTGGATGCTCCTTGGACTCTGGACCCTCGTCCGGACTTACTGACACATATGTCGGGACAGCTCCACTCTTCCCTGGAGACACTCCGGCTGACCGCCTGGCTACTCCACTTCCATCCGTAGTCAGGTGTCACGATTTTTCTCCTGATGTAGTCCATATTCTTTCATCCTCTCATAAGCCGTCCACTAGGAAGATCTACTCTAGCAAGTGGAAAAGGTTTTCAGTATGGGCCCAGTCAAAAGGTATTGACCCCTTCACGGCTCCCATTGACTCTGTTTTGGAATTTTTGTCTCATTTATTCTACCAAGGGTCTGCCTCAGCCACCATCAAAGTTCAGCTAGCGTCTATTTCTTATTATCATGCGGCTTACGAACCTAGCTTAATGGCACACAGGCTGTGTAGAGCTTTCATGAAAGGTACTCTTCTCCTTCGTCCCCCTGTATCTCAACCTGTTATGCCCTGGGACCTCAATTTTGTTCTGCAGGCCCTCACTCTCCCACCTTTTGAGCCCGCGGCTTCCTGCGATTTAAAATTCCTTACATGGAAATCTGCCTTTCTGATAGCTATTACATCAGCCAGAAGAGTATCAGAACTCCAGGCCCTATCAGTCAAGCCCCCATATTTGATATTCCATAAAGATAGAGTCTCTCTCAGACAGAACCCGTCCTTTCTTCCCAAGGTGGCTTCCTTATCTAATATTAAATCAGTCCATTGAGCTGCCAGTTTTCTTCCCCAACTTCTCTAATAAGACAGAGTACCAGTTTCACCTGTTGGATGTTCATAGGCAACTATGCTTTTATCTACACAGGACTACAGAATGGCGGAAGTCAGACCAGCTCTTCATTTCATTCTTGGAAAATCGCTTGGGGTCTGCGGTCTCCAAAGTCACCATTGCTAGGTGGATAGCAGGTTGCATCTCCTTTATTTACCAGGCAGGAGGAAAGAGCCTGCCTTTTCCATTCAGAGCACACTCTACCAGAGCAGTTTCCACTTCCACGGCCTTTCAGGCTAGGTTATCCATGGATGATATATGTGCGGCTGCAACATGGGCTTCTCCTCATACGTTTGTTTCCCATTACAAATTGGATGTGGTGTCCGGGGGCAGGTCATCTTTTGGCTCCACAGTACTCAGGAGTATTTTCCATTGAGCCAGCCAGGATGTAGGTGCTAGGGACGCTGTCCCACAAGTGAAGAATGTAGGCGAGATAGGACTACATAACATCAATTAGTAATGTACTCACCATAACGCTAGATGTATGTAGTCCATCTCGCCTCACATTCTTCATTACCCACCGTCCCCCACGCCTGGAGGATTTGGAGGATCCCCTGGTATACCTCATGTCACTAGTCCCTTTGGACAATTTGTTGGACCTAGTTGTCATGAGTATGTGTGTGTGTTTGGGCGATAGATATGATTTTTCTGTTGGCAGCAAACTAGATCTGGGGATGTGGAGCAGTGTATTGTGGGATACCATCTTAGCCCAGCCAATCAAAGACTTTCAAGCTAGTAGATAGGCCGAGTCGGAGCCGGCATTTGGCTCCGAACCCACAAGTGAAGAATGTGAGGCGAGATGGACTACATACATCTAACGTTATGGTGAGTACATAACTAATTGATTTCGACAAGTCTGCATTGTCACCATAGCAGCGTATCTCCATTATCGGAGCAGACTTAGACACCACCACCGCCATGGTAAAGTTGCCACTGGACAGAATAGTCACTCTTCGACAATAGGTATCAGACATTCTGATGAGCAAAAAAGTACCAGCCTCTCAAGTGTTGAAACTATTAGGTACTATGGCAGCAGCACTCATAGCAGTTCCTCTGGGGCGTATGCACATGATAATACTTCAGTGGTTACTCTTCTCCCAGTGGTCTTACCAACAACTTCCGATGTCATTCTTGATAATGATTATAGATTCATGCAGAAAGGATCTTCAATGGTGATTGACCAGCCATCATGTAACAGTAGGTTGCCCATTTGTTCTTCACCTGCCATCAGCCACGGTGACCATGGCCGCTTCTCTGATGGGGGGGGCTTTTTCAGGGAAGAACAGCCCAAAGCACCTGGTCAGAGACAGAGTCACAGTTGCACATTAATGTCTTGGAGTTGAGAGCGGTACTTTTGGTGTTGCAGTATTTCCACGACTCTCTACCTCTGGGGATGATTGCGATCCAGACAGGCAACATTTCTCTGGTATGGTATATCAACAAGCAAGGGGGAACCAAGTCTTACCCCTTATGTCGAGAGGCCCTGAGAGTTTGACAGTGGGCTGTATCCACCAGGTGCTTTCTGATAGCAACTCGCATCCTGGGGAAATCCAATGTGATCGCGGACAAACTGAACAGAGCCATTCTGATGCCACATGAGTGGTCCCTCAAAGACGAGGTTGCGGAGATGATTTTCCACAGATCCTGTTTGCATCCCCTATGAATGCGAAATGCAGAAGCTACTTTGCCTTGAATCCCACATCAGGGGACAGCCAAAGGGATTCGCTCGTATACGATTGGCCCCTGGGACTCCTTTATGCCTTTCCACCCATTCCCCTGATTCCAAATTCTCGCAGAAAGCCAAAGCCCTGGGGAGGACTGTAATTTTAATAGCCTCGTTTTGGCCTCGACAGATTTGGTTCCCCTTCCTTCGACTCTACCAACTAGAGGAACCTTGGATTCTGGACCCAGTTCCAGATCTACTAATGCATTCGTCGGGGACTCTTCATCCTTCTCTTCATTCCCTCAGATTGACAGCTTGGCTGCTCCAGTTTCCAATTTAGCCAGGTCACACAATTTCTCCTCTGAGGTACAGCATATCCTTGTATCCTCTCATAAAGCTTCCACCAAAAAGTTGTATGCCAGCAAATGGAAGCAAATTTGCTTTTTGGGTTTCACAAAATTATATTGACCCGTACATCACCCCACTTGCTAGCATTTTGGAATTCCTGACTAAGCTTTTTAATGAAGGTGCTGCAGCTGCCACTTAAAGAGTTCAGTTGGCTGCAATTTCAGATTTTCACATCTGATATGAAGGTTCTAACTTAATGTCTCAGACTATGTAGGGCCTTCTTAAAAGGTACCATACATCTTAGACCACCTGTTAGACAACCTTTTACTCCCTGGAATCTGAATTTTGTGTTATCACAGATTATTCTCCCTCCCTTTGAGCCTGCCTCATCCTGCCAATTAAAATTTCTCTTGGAAAACTATCTTCTTGGTAGCCATTACGTCAGCACGTAGAGTGTCCAGACTTCAGGCCCTAGCTATCAAACCCCCGTATTTGATGTTTCACTCCAACAGAGTGTCACTGAGGACTAACCCTTCCTTTCTTCCAAAGGTATGTTCGGAAGCTAACCTGAATCAAACTATTGAACTCCCAACTTTCTTCAGTAACCATTCTAACAAGTTGGAGTATATGTTGCATAAACCTGATGTTCACAGGCAATTAAGATTGTATTTAGACAGAACAAAAGAATTCAGAAGATCAGAACAACTCTTTGTTTCTCATGCTGACACAAAGAAAGGGCTACCAGTATCCAATGTTACTCTTTCAAATGGTTAACTGATTGCATAAAATTCACATACTCCTCATTGAATCAACCATTAGAACATAGCGTGAAAGCGCATTCCACTTAGGGCTGTTTCTACTTCCTCAGCTTATGCAGCTAGGCTGCTTTTGGGCACTATATGTGCAGCTGCCACTTGGTTTAAGCTGCATACCTTCATCACGCATTACAAAGTAGATAGGGACCCCAGGGATAGGACTTCCTTTGGTTCTACTGTTCTCAAGAATATACTTCCGTGAGCTACCCAGGATAAGGGTGCATTCTTATAATAAACCTGCCTTCCCCCTCCAGGCTTCTCGAAGAACGAGCAAGACTTTGCGTTCTGGTGTGTCTTGTTCTAGGATTTCTTACTCCGGCTGGAGTACCATTTATGTGTTGTCATGTTTTACATGCTGGGATCAGCAAACTAGATCTGAGGTGAGACAGATAACATCATGGGATAGGGTCTTGGCCTCGAGCTACTCTTAAAACCTTGAACTTGTGAAAGTGGCGACTTGGAGCTGATGGATCGGCTCCAAACCCATGTGTAAGAATGAAGGCGAGATGAACAGCTCACATGGAACGTTATGGTAAGTTCATAACTTCTTTTTTTTTTTTGTTGATGACTTCAGTACCAGTACTGAGCCTTTGTATATTCTTTCTTTTTTCTTATCGTGTGGTCCTGCTACCATTTTGCATTATTAGTAATACTGGTGCTAAAGTTTCTGTTTCTTCATTTTCTGCAGGCTTAGTAGAAGTTAGAATGAACTGTCAGACTCATGGGCTGAATAAGTTTGTGAGTTTGACGTGCCCTGAGCATGGAATCTTCCAGGGAAAAAAAAAAATCAAACTGTGACCATCGGAGTACCCAGTCGTGTGACCTTTCATGAACGTCCACTCAAAGATTAACTGAGCAGTAAAAATGCAGTTATTTTTGTAAGTCCTGTTTTACACTCTCCGTAATCACTGATCAAAATCTTCTTTGCTCGGTGTAATGGCTTTACAATTAACTTGATGAAATTGCTCAAGTCCTGTAATGAAATGTTGGTAAACATGAGATACCATTTTCTCAATTACCACCTTTTTCTGACCAGTCACTGTCATCTCTTGCTTAGTCATTCCCTTTTGGGCAGACAGTCGTCATGCAAGCAGCCATTAGGATTTTTGGTGTGAATTCCTGACTCGCCCTATTTCTGTGTGCATGCCTTGACAGAAAGCATCTTTGGTGGTTGGGTGCGCAGTGACTGTGGGGTGGGTTTACTCTTGTATATGTAGTGATGAAACCCACTCAACCTTTCCCTCCCCTGACCAACAAAGTGCTGTCTCCACCTGCTATGTTTGTGTTCTCCACTGATCTTAAACAGGGTACATGCCTTCTACCTCTTCCCAGTCAACATACCCCCCCCCCTTCCCCTTAGGAAGAGACTCATCATTTCTCCCACACTTAGCAACTAGGCCATTAATCAAACCAAGTCATCTAGGATCTAGTCAAGGCTGTGTCCCACTGTGCCTTGGAGCTGTCCATCAGCCGATATCTACCTTGTTGACATGGCCAAACTGGCCTAAGGATTTTTCATGCCTAAGGACTTCATTGCTAAAATCATCTCTGTGTAGTAGTCTTCCTCTTGGTCGGGGACGCGAGTGTGCAGGTACCTGTTGACCTCCTGCAGGACATTTCCTTGAGGGAACTCTACATACAGATACCTGATGTGTTCTCTGCAGAAGTAGCTACAAAATGTGTAGGTCTTTGTGATTCTTTGCAGGCTCATTGAAGAGATTCTAGGCTGATGAAACATCCTGAGGATGTCTCCTTTGGGCGAGACCCTTTATCTGATATAGAAAGTATTCTTGGAGGAGGGTTGAGGAATTTGTATAGTCACAGCTAGCTCTACAGTCCTGGGAGCAGGCATTGCAGTTCAGATTACTCCTAGCAGTGGGCTGCATACTCTCAGAAGAGAGTCAAGTGGAAGATCAGTTAAGCAGGATATCAGCAAACTCACACAAATGGATGCTGCACAGGGGCGTCCTCCTTTGAATTGTTCAGTAGATATGTGCCAGACACAGAGCCCTTTGCTTCTCCAACAGGCAGACAACTGAACAAATTCTGCTTCACAGTATCTCACATGCAAGCTCAGGCAGTGTCTGCTTTCTTCCTAAAATGGAGCCATCTGATTCTGTATGCTTTCTCTATTCCCTTGCTCTCCACAGTGATCGAAAGTGTAGAAGAAGAGAGGGCAGAAATATTGATTGCTGCCTTCTGGCCCAGGGATTACTGGTTTTCCCACCCATTACAGCTGGTTCATTCATCACAACCTGTCCACTGTGAATCTTTCAGCTTGGAGTATATGACCCTGCTTGTTTTTGGGTACCTTTATTCCAGAGACTTGTTAGATATCAAAGGGGGTTAGGCTGCCAAGTACCAAGAAATAATACTGAACTAAATTGTAATGATTTCTGCTTTCATACCAAAAGGAGAGCCTTTCTTACAAAACTTGTGGATGTTTTTACAATGTTCCATTATATTTCCAAGCTGGCTTCCTCTGGATTAGCTTACATATCTGTGAAGGTACACCTCTCAGCACCTTCTCTGCCTGATTGTTCTTTGGCTTTCTTCTTTGGTATCCAGGCAACCAGTTAGATAGTTCCTAAAGGATGTCCATTCTGTCAGGCCTCCAGAAAGGGGACACTTGTTCCAGCCTAGGACCCATACTTTGTGCTAAAATAAAAATTTACCTTAGCTGCTTTTGTCGCTTTAAAGTTCCTGTCCCAGAAGCACCTTTTTCAGTGGCTTTTTTATCATCCAGGAGAGTTTTAGAACATCATGCCTTAATGTGTAAGGGATCTTTTCTCGTATTCCACAAGGGTAGAGAAACATTATGAACTTAATCCTTCCTTTATGCCTGAAGTTATGTCTTAGTATATTGGTAGGCTAGAAGGGCATTTATTTGCCTGTGCCGGAAATGTTTGTATGCATGTAAGTAACCTGGAATCAAGCAGTCTAGTTGCAGGCTAGAAGAAAATGTATTGCCCATACCCAAAATATTTGTATGCAAGTAATTTTGAAAAGAGTAGTCTGTTTGCTAGACGTTTTCCATCAGAACGAAGAGGAAGGAATCCTATGCTCACTGGATGGCTGTAAGCAACTGAGAGAAACAGAGGCATTAGAATTACAGAACAGGTGTTATATTTATTTGTTGATTAATTGATTGCCTGTCTTCAGGCAGACCATTTCTAACTAGATACCTTACTGTATTGTCTCTTGTCAAAAGGCTCATGGGAAGTCATTGTGAGGCAAGACCAGGCCACATTCTTCAAGGGCCCAAGCAGCAACTATGGCTTTCTTGTAAGGGATTAATGTACAGGACATGCTACAAGCTGCTGCTTTGGTCCTCTGCTCACGTTTTCTGAGCGTTATAGGCTGGACCTTGTATCTAGAGGAAGTGCAAGGTTTGCCTCTGCATTTTGAAGTGTATGCTGCCGTTTTTCTTGATCTTTTAACCAACCATCCCACCATGCTCTAGGTGGCTGCTCTGGTAATCTTCCCTAATGTTCCCTAAACTAGACCACTACTGTGGTCACTATTGAAATCCTGTTTTTCGTACCACTGTTATCTGTATCAATTGAGACTTCAGGGGTTAGAAGTTCATTTAGCAAAAGATGACTCACTTTTTCCAATACTTTAAATTAATTGTATTGATTTTTCATCAGTACCATCTAGCTGGCTCATTTGGCTTGTAATGAAGAGATTTCATCCTCTGTTTTGGCAAAATACAGTACATGATGCTATAGAAACAAGATCATAGTTGCACAGGATGTTACTTTAAGGTGCTAAAGGGTCTAGAACTCTTGGTAGAGAATTGATTGTAAGGTTGTGAAGACCTTACCATTGTAGAATTGTGCTTACATACAAGTAATCGGCTATATGTATTCAGTTGTCTGCATTGTCTTGGCTTCCCAACAAAATGAGGCATTTTATTAAGGATTAACAGCTTTGGTTTTGTGTGGCAACTCTCCTAATACCCACATTTGTCATTGTGGTAAATTTTCCTAATTTAAGTAGAAGACCTGGGTGGGGGCATTCCATCTGGATTGTAGCCTTCTGACTGAAAGGTCAACATTGATTTGTGTATTAGAACAGCAGTTTTAAAGTGCCTAATGATATTTATCAGTTTTTTTCCAAGTATTTGGTTGTGCAAACATGTAATTATTTTATGTGCTCATTTTTTTAGGTTACTACTGCAAATGCACCCCTCTGTTCTTGGGCACACACTGTGAAATGGGTGTTACTCCTTGTGCTTCCAATCCGTGTCTCTATGGAGGAACGTGCATCCCAGACAATGATGACTACATTTGCAAATGCAGGGGTCAATACTCAGGGCAGAGGTAATCACCAGTTCAGAAGTTTACTAGTAGAATTCATAGTGTTCAAAATGTTGCAGTTGTATGATTTTCTCTTCACAGGTAAAGGAGTCAGTACTTGATTGATTAATGTAAGTCATACTATTGTCATCTGACAGAATGCACAGTGCTAAGTGATGCCTTACTTCTCAAACTCTTAGAGACATAAATCTGGGCAAAGCCAAAAATAACGGGGTGACAAAGGCCCAAAGAGATGACCAAATTTTTAAATGTTCCTATAAACTTAAAATGTTGCTAGAATAGCAGGTTGTGCTTTAGCATGCATTTTCTGGAGAATATGAAGTGAAATTCAAATGTCTGTCAATTTTTGATTACTTCAGTCATAGAATCATAGGAGGTTACTAGGCTAATGGCCCTGGGGCCCTTACAGGCCTAGCTAAATATCAGCCTTTGTTCCCAAGAATGTCATTTTTAAAGTATGCAGTAAAATCAGCACCCATTCCCCTGTCTAGGAGGGAGACGGGTGGAACCCCCGGGGTGAATTTGTGGTTACCCTTCCAATTGTCCAAATTGCACTTAAATAGGATCAATGAGGAGCTCTGTTTAACATGAATTGGAAAGTCGTTCCGTAGGTGAGGAAGCATCTGGGAGACAAATCTGTCCCCCTAGCATGTTCTGTTTGTCACATAGCAGTTTAAGGTCCTTAGAGTGAGTGACCCGTGTGCTGTTTGATTTGCAAATGTGCAGCATTTCCAATAAAGCAAGGTCAGAGATTGCGCTATATATACAAGGCACAGGTCGCCTCTGAGTAGTCTGTACGACAGAAAGTAGAGTGGAGTGAATTTCATTCTGTCCACATATGACAGATGCTGGAAGCTCTGAATTTTCTTAGTATGGAACATTTGTGATCTCTCAGTTGCTGCAGGTGCTTGGAAAGGTACATACCAAAGGAAGCATTGTACTCTCTTATTTACCCGATAACGGAAGAGTACTTTCTCTGGAGGCAATGCCCTTGCTTATGAGATTAGCAGTATAAAATGCCCTTCTTAACACTGTGCAGACATGGTGATCAAAGGTAAGGTTGCTGTAAATCTGTGTGCCCAGATCTCTTACCACTGAATGAGTGGGGTATTGCTGTTGATGTGGCACTTTGCAGGTACATTGCCCTTAGGAAGCATTTTTTTGCATTTAGTTTAAGACCATGACTTTGGCACCAATCAGTCTGCGTAAGACCCTCTTGCAGGATGTTGACATCGTTAGGGGATTCAGTGACTGCTCCCAGTTTGCAGTCATCTGCAATCAGCCACAGACCTTTGTTTTTTGCCTGGACTTGGGAGAAGATTCTGAACAGTAGGGGTCCCAGAACTGATTTTTGTGGGATGCCACTGGTTACAGGTCTGCTGGAGGAGGTGGAGTCAGGAGTCTCTATTTTAACTGTATGAGTTCTGTCAGTGAGGCAGTTCACAACCCACCTGACAATATATGGGTTGATACCCAACTGGGAGAGTTTATCAGTGATGCCTGAGTGGCAGATTGTGTTGACGGTCTTGGCCAAGTGCAGATCAGCCGTATGCACAGATTTACTTTTGTCTGGGGCTTTGGTGACTATCTCGAAGAAGTCCATCAAGTTTAACAGGCAAGATCTCTCCTTGACAAAGCCAAACTGGGTATGGTCAAGCATTTGGAGATTTTCTGTATCTTTGTTGATAAGGTCCATGATGATTTGTTCCATGACCTTGCAGAAAAGGCTGATCAAGCTAATGGGTATGTAGTTCCCAGAGTCAGTGGATGCACCCCCTTTGAGTAAAGGGATGACGGTAGCTGTTTCCCATTTCTCTGGGGCAAAGCCAGTGCTTAGGCTGTGATTGAAGAGAGTACCCAGTGATGTTGCTGATTCCTGTTTTAACCCATGTAGAACACAGCCTGGGATGTTATGTCGTCCCATAGAGACTGTATTTGTGGCCTTGGAAAGGGCATTTAAGACCTGCTCTTTATTGATATTAGGTGGTGGACAGGTAGTAGGGATGCTTTGGGGTATGTGTGGTTGGGATGGGAAATGAAGTTTTCACTGAACCTGTCAGCCGGCAGGTTTGCTGTATCCACAGGTTTTGTATTTGTAGTACCATTAATTCATTCCCTGTAGTACAGCTCTTTTGAGTGTGTACCTTAACTCCCAGTGGGTGTGGCTTGAACCTTGAAGTTATCATTTTGCAATTCTAACAAATACTGATTGACAAAGGATAAATATCAGTACAGTTGTGTTTGCCATCACGTATGCTTCAAGATAAAATATTCTAATACCTTGTATGTAGCATGGTTTTGGAATTATTAATGCAAATTTGAACAAGCAATATTTTGATTAACACTAGAGGCACAGTAGGAGGTAACTGCAGAAACACCTGAAGGCGCACTCGGCTGTAATGAGTACTAGTTCAGCGCAAATCTGGGACTTTCGTTTGAGGTTGTGAATGTAACCAAAGAATGCCTTATGGCTGTCCTTAGTTTGGGAAGTTAATTTTGATTAGTCGTTAGCTTTGGAAGATTTCACAAAAAAGTTAACAATTGTCTCGCCTGTGGAAAGCAAATACCACACCGAGACTTCCATTCTTACTGTGTCACCTGTTTAGGCCCAGACCATGATGTCCTTCGCTTTCGCTTTTGTGCCTTGTTCAACGCCAGAACTATATGTCGTCGGTCTCTTATTGTAGCTAAATATTTTCACTCTCAGTCCTTGTATTCCAGTATGGCTTCAGTAAGCCATTCGACTACCAGTCTTTCGAAAAAACATAAGAATAAAGATAGAGACAGACCGCACAGGTCCAAAACTGCCGACGACGCTTTCATTAAGCTAGTCGTTAGTTCTCCAGTCCTCAGTGAGGTGCTTTCGCAGCCCCTGATGCCCGCTTTTGTGGATTCGCAGGCCACTGCCGAGACCCGTTCGGAGTCCAGTATGCCGTGAGACTCTTCTTCTTCAACTAAGGATCCTGCAGATGTCTCTACCTTAGATGGGTCCGGAGCCGCTGAGCAGGCACCGGCTTCTGAAGAAGTTCTTCGCACTACCGATACTCAACACAGACCGACTTCTTTCTAGTCTTCAGTTCTTTCTAAAACTAAGGCCCAGGGTACGAACTACGCCTAAAAAACCGACGACCCAAGCTCAGGCATCTCCTTCCATGCGTCAGTCTCAAATGCTTAAAATGGCGGAAGACCTTATTATGCTTATTAGGGGAAGCCAGGCTACCCCTTCCAAAAGAAAAAGACTTTTCCCCAGTAGTTTCATCTGAACAGGAGTCTGATGACTCTGAGGTTTCTGAATATGAAGACATGCAACCCCTCTCTGCTTATGATGATTCTGATGCAGAGGAATCCATTCCTTCTGCCTCTCCTTCCAAGGATTTTTCATTTGGTGAAACCCTACATACTTTAAGGGAGCATTTTCAATGGGACTGTCAGGACTATCTTCGGTCAAAAAAGAGACTCTGGCAATTTGTAGATTTACCACAGCACAGACCTTTAGCCATTCCTCCTGTCCTGGATGTTGTGGATGATGTTTTTATGGAATCCAGTTTGACTCCTGACACCCTTCCTCCTGCTCCCAGGAAACCTGACAAGTATTACAGAGTCTCTGGCTCTCACAAACTCCTTTTCAAAAATCGTACTGCTGACCCAGAGGTCATCTCCCAAGGACCAAAAGGAATTAAAGCAACCTCAGCTAAGAATCCTAGCCCCTTAGACAGGGATTCCCGAGCTTTAGATAGATGGGGTAGAAAGGTATACACCTCTGCAACTCTTGCTATTAGAGCACTAAATTGTCAGTTCCACATGCTGAAATATCAGCATACCGTGGAACTCCTCAAACAAAAAATATCTTCCTTTTCTGCTTGTACAGAAAATAAAGAATTACAAGAGCTTATGCATTCTGCAAGCCAAGTTACTAAGCACACCTTGCAATGTGACTTTGATGTCCTAGAGGCATCTTGCAGGGCAGCGGTCACTGGTTCTGTCCTTAGAAAGCATGCTTGGCTTAAGGAACAGACCTTGCCAGACCATGTCAAATCAAAATTATTGGACGCACCATTGAACAAAGACAAATTTGTTTGGCACCAAGGCAGAAGAGGGCTTAAAAAAGAAAAAGCTAAATCTATACAGACAGGTAAAGACTTTTTACAGGTCCAGCCTCCGAGGTTCAGTAGGCATTGCCCCTCCAAGCACTGGTCCTTTCCGAGCCCCCCTCCAGGCCAGCACAGCCCAGGTCCAGGGGAAGCAGACCTCCCCAGACAGCAGTCCCAGGGAATGCTAAGCCACGCCTTTATGGTAAGAACTCATAATGACTTTACACCGCCACCCCTTATCTCTGCCCACCTGCTTGTGCCCCTAGGAGGAAAACTCTCCTTCCATGCAAACAACTGGGCCTGTATTACCAACGACTGATGGGTCCTCAACATAGTGTCCCAGGGATACAAATTTTATTTCTACACACTGCCAACCCCAAAAGGGTTCCCAGATCTTCCTCCAAACCAGTGGGCAGAAGCCAAAAAGCAAGTCCTTTCCCTGCTCTCCAATAGGGTAATACAGCATGTTCCTGCAGATGGGATAGGACAAGGTTTCTATTCCAGACTCTTCCTGGTACCCAGAAAAGAGGGCACCTGGTGTCCAATCCTCGATCTATCCATTCTAAACACCTTTCTGGTGATACCAAAATTCAAATTGCTCACCCTCCAGCAGCTTCTTCCTATGATTTCCAAGGATGCTTGGTTAGCCACCGTAGACCTAAAAGAGGCCTACCTACACATCCCAATCAGGGAATCTTGCAGAAATATCTACGTTTCAGGGCAGGATCTATACACTTTCAGTTCTCTGCACTTCCCTTTGGTTTATCCACTGTTTCCAGAGTTTTCACAAAATGCCTGGCTCCAGCCATTGCTTTTTGCAGACAAAGAAATATTCAAATGTACCCCTACTTAGACGATTGCCTGATTCAGGCAGACAGGAAAAGCTGTTACAGCACCTGACCTTTGTAAAGAACCTACTGACCTCCCTGGGTTATACTATCAACAAAAAGAAATCAAAACTAGTCCCCACACAAAAAGTATTCCTGGGAGCAAGCCTGGGCACAGCATCCCAGATGGCATTCCTTACTCCAGAAAAACAAGCCTACCTGACAGGCTACTTCTCTCAACTAACCACCAGAACCCAGTTAATCCACAAGGAAAATCCTGCAAGCTCTAGAGTTCATGGCCTCCTGCATTCTACTCATTCCATATGTCAGACTGCATATGAGGAAACTACAATGGTACCTAAAAAGTCTTTGGTGTCAACACTGTCAAGACCTGGAAACTATCATACATACGATACCGTCTAAGGAAAGATTTTCTTTGGTGGGCAGCAGCATGCAACCCCAACAAGGAACGTCCTTCTCACAACCCCACGCCGCCCAGACCCTCACCAGACATATCAGACTATGCCTGGGGTGCACACCTGGATGGCAGGTGCATTCAGGGCTATTGGAGCCCAAGTCAAATACATCTGCACATCAACCAAAAAGAGATGCTAGCTGTTCAGCACGCCCTGACAGCTTTCAGACCCCTACTCTCCCCGAGGCCTCTAGTGATCACAACAGACAACACCACAGTGATGTGGTATATCAACAGCAGGGAGGGACTCACTCATGGCCTCTGTGCAGGCTCACCATGACCCTTTGGCACATGGCCTCAGCCATGCATATACACCTGCTAGCACAATTCCTGCCAGGCTCCCTAAACTCTCTGGCAGACAGCTTAAGCAGGAGCCTACTGGACCCACACGAGTAGCAGCTAGACCACAGAACCTTCAACCTTGTAACCCAGAAATGGTGCACCCCGAAGGTGGACCTTTTTGTCTTCCACTTCAATCATCAGCTCAGCAAATTCTGCACCAGGGAACCTCACAGCAAGGCCTGGAAAGTGGATGCCCTGTCCTTCCAATGGGTAAACCTCTCGATTTATGCATTTCTCACTCTACCACTCATTTCAAGGATACTGCTCAAGTAAGGGAGGAAAAACCAAGGGCAATCTTGATTGCCCCAGACTTGACACGCCAGCACTGGTGCACACTGCTGCGCAGCCTGTCACCCCTGCCACCATGGCACCTACCTCAGATCCCAACACTCCAGACCCAGAGGAATGGATAATTCATGCATTCACAATTGCAGACCCTGAACTTGGCAGTTTGGCTTATTCCCTGACCTCTCCTCAAGCTGCCAGCCTAAGCAAACAAGTCCTGAATGTTATACGTGAGGCCAGATGCCCCAGCACTAGAAAATCCTATGCTGACAAGTGGAAAAGGTTTTGCACCTGGATCCAGGCTAAGGGAGCCAAAACAGCACAGCCCTCCCTTCCTTTCATCGTGGATTACCTAGCAAACCTACTACACAGGGATCTGTCCTTCTCTTCTATTAAAATTCATGCCTCTGCCATCTCTGCTCATTACAGCACAGAGCCACCTCTCTTCTCACACCCTCTCATCAAACCATTCCTAAGAGGGGCTAACAACTTAGGCCACCCAGAAGAGCTCCTACCCTAGCTTGGGACCTTAACTTTGTGTTGGAAAAGCTCACCCAACCCCCTTTTGAGCCTGCAGCTTCAGCAGAGTTAAAATTCCTCTCTTGGAAAACAGCCTTGCTTCTGGCCATCACTTCAGCTAGAAGAGTTTCAAAGCTACAAGCACTCATGACTGTAGAGCCCTTCATCATTTTCCATGCTGACAGAGTCTCCCTCAGGAGTAACCCATCATTCATGCCTAAAGTGATGTCCAGTGTGGCTCTCAACCAATCCATTCATTTGTCCACCTTTTTCCCTAACCCACAAAACAAGGGGGAAAGGATTCTGCACTCAAGGCCATATCCAAACAATCTCCAGATGGATAGCACACTACATCCATTTCTGCTACAAACAGCACGAGAAACTGCCCCCAAAGGGGATCAGGACGCATTCCACCAGGGCAACCTGCACCTCTGTAGCTTTTCTCAGAGGGGTCCCCACCAGAGACATCCTGGAGGCTGCAACCTGGACTTCTGTTTATACCCAAGCATTATCATCTGCCTATCTTCTCCAAATCCAGGGCAGGCTTTACCATTGCAGTCTTGCTGGGCATCCTAGCCAGCCCCCAGTCTTCTTGACTGCCTCCACTCTTTTTTTTCAGCTTTGGGAATCAACCCAAGTGTGATGACTGCAACAGTGGAACATGAAGAACATACTACAGTTGTGTACACTTACCATAAATGAAGATGTTCGAGTGTATTCACTGTTGCAGTCCTGGTTTCCCACCCACAATCCCCCTTGTCTCTCTCTCTCTCTCCTTACAGGGAATTTTTGGTATTTACTTTCTTATGGTGGTGGTCTTCCACCATAACCTAGCTCCCTATTTGGGGACTCCTGACAGTTGGAGCAAGAAAAAGTGATGTAAAGGCGTCGGCTGCCTGATTTTATACCACTGACGACCTGACGTCAGTCCTGGAGCGACAGCAACCAATGCAGAAATACTAAGTATTTGGTATTCGGGTCGACTGAGGGCTAGCCCTGGCAAGATAGCCCAAGTGTGATGACTGCAACATTGAATACACTCGAACATCTACATTTATGGTAAGTGTACGCAACTGTATTTTTGAAACCTTTCCTTCTTACTCTTAGACAGCAATTTCTTTCTCTTATTGTATAGCCTTTTTATGGCAGATGTCCACCAGGCAGGTTTGTTCCTCCTTGAAGATCCTACTTTGAACCCATCAGGCACAGCAGAGTCGATACAATTGTGCAGATGTTCTTATAAGGCATTGGTGTATAACCCAGTGTAGGTTTCCTTTCCATCTTTGGGTGGAGGGGCTATGAAGCTGTTAATGCCTTGGAGAAGTTTTTTAGTGTCATTGCTGTTAAAGGGGGGGTCTGATGTTATAGTTACTTCTAGCGAGATTGATTGTGTCGTGGGTTGTGCAGCGGTCCTCCATGTTGGTGAGCACTAGATCCAGGATATTTGAGCCTCTTGTGGGGGTGTCAACCAGCTGATCCACGGCACTGGATTTAATGAAATCAAGGAATCTTTGGGCAAATGAGTTAGAACACACTTAATTTACCCAGTCAATGGACAGGTAATTACGGTCACCCAAAACCAGGGTATCTGGTTGTATCTTAATTGACTCAAGTAGATACATGTAGGCTGAGTGGTTGTCCTGTTTCATGGAAGGGGTCTTGTAGCTGGCAATGACTTGAAGAGGAGTCTTACCAACAGTCAGCTGCACCTGAATTAATTCCCGGGAATTGTTCTGTATAACTAATCTAGAGGTGTATTTATATTTAATGAATAATAGGTTCATAGGTTGGTACTGGGCTATCTGCCTGAAGGCATATATTAGCCCAGCCATGTTGTGCGGTATTCACTGCCCCTTTAGTAGTTCCCTAGACCCTTGTACTAGCAGCTAGTGACCTTGGCCCCTATCTAGTAGTGCTGTTGGTGTGATCCCCAGTGTGAACTTTCTGTTACCCATCCACTCATCAAGGTTCCTCTTGGAGTGATAGTGAGGGGCTCTGTCTTATGAAGATCGGGACCCTGTTCCACAGTAAGGGAAGTCTCTGCGAAGGGAATCTATCCCTCCAGCATGTTCTATTCATTGTTGTGTTGAGGTTTATATCCCTAGAGCGTGTAGCTCGAGTAGTTTTGGTTTTGCTAAGATGGAGCATGTTCAACAATTCTCAGTTGGATATGGCACTGTACGTTAGACAGAGATCGCCTCTGCGAAAGTGGTATGCAACAGAGAACAGTCTTAGCTTTTTCAATCGTGCTGCATAGGGCAACTGTTTGACGCCAGTAATCCTCTTGGTTAGATACCTCTGTGGTCTCTCTAGCTGCTGGAGATGTCTAGCCAGGTACATTCCAATTGGTGCATTGTACTCAATAATGGGTCTGATGAGGGAAGAGTAGAGGGGCACCATTACATCCTTAGATCTTGATGCGAACCCTTTCGTGATCAGATGGATCTCACATAGAAGGATTTTCTAACCACTTTGGCAACATGGTTATCAAAGGAAAGCTGACTATCTATTTGGGTCCCTAGATCCCTTATTTCTTCTTCAGATTTCGGGGGATTACCTCCTATGCTGTAGTTTGCAGGTACTCTGTTTTTTCCAAAGGGGATTACTACGCATTTTTTTTGCATTTAGCTTGAGGCCATGGCTTTGACACCATGCATCAGTCTCATTTAGGCTCTTCTGGAGGATCTCCATATCGGCCGGAGACTCTATTATAGCACCCAGTTTGCAGTTGTCCGCAAACTGTCAGCCACAGCCCTTCTGTGCTTGCCTGTACTTCTGAGAAGTATATGCCAAACAGGAGGGGCCCCAGGACAGAGCCCTGAGGCACACTACTTGTTGCTGGTCTGGATTCGGACATAGATCCTACTACTCTTACTTTATGGGATTTGTCTGAGAGCCAGTTTGCGATCCATCTTGTGACGTAAGGGTTTATGCCCAGGCTGGTGAGCTTATCAATAATACCTGAATGGGGAATGGTGTCAAATGCTTTAGCAAGGTCAGGGTAAGCCGTGTGTACCTCCTTTCCCTTATCTGTAGCCTGAGTAACTGTCTCAAAGAAATCCACCAGGTTCAGGAGGCATGATCTGCCCTTGACAAAGCCTAACTGTGTGGGTTCCAGCGACTGGAGGTTCCCAATCTCTCCATTTATGAGTTCCATAATGATTCGCTCCATAGTCTTACAGATCAGACTGGTCAGGCTTATTGGTCGGTAGTTCCCAGGGTCAGTTGTGGCCCCACCCTTGTGTAGCGGGACCACCGTTGCCGTTCGCCATTCTATGGGCAAATATCCTGTGGAGAGGCTGAGACAGAACAGGGTATTAAGATATGGGGTTAATTCCTTTTGGAGCTCGCCTATGCCACAGCCTGGGACACCATCTGGTCCCATGGAGGCAGTGTTTTTAGCTTTAGATAGAGTCTTGGTAACCAACATATCAATAATAATTGGATTTACACAATCCCCTGGAATGGTAATAGGCCCTGAAGGGGGGCTGAACCTGTCAGCCAAGATGTTGGCAATGTCAGAAGGGTCAGTGTATTTTGTTCCATTTTGTACTAGCTCAGAATAGACCTGAGCGTTGCCATTTAGGTTTTTGACGTAGCCATAGAAGGCCTTATGGTTATCCTTGGCAACTTTCTTTTCAAAATTAGCTTTAGTTGACTTGATGAGGGCCCTCAATTTCTTACTAATGCTGATCAGTGATGATTTTACTACTTGAGATTTGGCCTTTTTTTGTATAAGTCTCCTCCTTTTATTGTAAAGTTTGCTTATGGCCGGGGTCCACCAGACTGGTTTCTTCTTGCTTGAGGAAGGAGTCTTGGTTTTATTTGGGATAGCACAATCCATGCAATCCTGAAGATGCATACAGAGTGCCTTGGTGTAGGATTCCGCATCCTGGATATCATTATCCTTCTGCAAGGGAATAGTGAAGCTTTCCACTTCAGATGCAAGTAGTTTGAAGTTTGCTTTGGAAAGGTTTTTGGCTATGGTTTCGTTGACTGGGGGAGGTGGAGGGGTGAGGATGTTCATGATAACACCAACTCCTTTGGTTCTCGTGTCATCAGCTTGTGGTCTGAACATGTGGAAGGAAGTATAACCCAGTATGGCTGGGCTGCTGTCCACAGCCTTAAACCAGGTCTGTGTGACTGCATAAATGTCAACATCTTCCAAATTAAGGGCTGCTTCCAGTGAGGGCAATTTTAGATTTAGATTCCTAGCATTTAACAGTATAACCTTAAAGTTGCTGTTGGGAGGGTATTTTTATGTCAGGATTTTTTGTTCTTATGGCACTGCCTAAAAAGGGCAATATGGGGTGGCAAGAGCCTTTGCCAGTAACCAAAATCCCAGGGGTGACAGATGAAGACCATCTCTGGCAAAACATTGAGGTCTGTAGACCATATCCATTAGGCATCCAGATCAAGGACTATAACATAGAGCTAGGGTATGTAGCTTAGTGGTAGAGCTCATAGCTTGCATGCATGAAGCCCTGGGTTCAGTCCTCAACACATGCTTGAATCTAAAGTCTAGCAGTTAGCCCAGAGGATTAAGGTTATGAACAGTTAATAAACTCCTCCTTGTAATCCAGAGTCTGAGTCACTCAGTCTCTGTTAGCCTACTGTGCAATCCTTAAGCAAGTCACAACCACAAAGTACTCTGAGATATCCATGAAGGAGCAGTGGTACAGTAAAGTCACAGTTCAAAAGTGCAAATACAGTGGGGAAAAAACTACTTAAGTTTGCAGAGAACTCCTTGATCTGGATGCCTAATGCAGTTTGAAATTGTACAGGGTTCATTACTGTGAAGGTTGTAGGTTGTATACTTGAACGTTTTGGGAACACTTGGGGAACTATGATTATTCTGATGTTTTCATAGGGATCAGTTTTGCAGTGTCATTCATTATCCATGGGAATTAGCTGCAGGTGGATGTTTACCCTTCAGGCCCGACTTTGAGAGGTTCCATATAGTTCCAGAGCAGTGATGAACTCCTCCCCCTTCTCAGGAAGCCATTCTGATAGCTGACTGAAAAGGAATGTCATTCCAAGTAGTCATTTCTTTTTGCTGTAGGATGTGATCTTCATTAACCTGTTTAGAACCCCCCCCTCCCAGAGTTGGCTTGTATTGTTCTGGTATATTGCATTTGCAGCTGCGTTTCATAACTGCTTATTCTGGGCAAGTTTTTTTTTTTCTTTCCCCCCTGTTATGCGTGACATCCCAGGAAAAAAAATCACAAAAATGTGTTCCTGGGGAGGACTAATTCTACTGAAAGACTATTACTGTCCGGACCTGTTTTGCTTAGGGAAGAACCTTTGGGAGCTGTTTCAAGGCTTGTTTGCTCCTCCCTAGCAGGAGAATGCAAATATAGTAACCTAAAGCTTAAGAAATCACCAAATAAATGCAGACACAGGATTAGTGACACAACCAAGAAAATACTGATTAAAGAACCATTAGGCATATAGTAGGAGGTCTTGGTGACCTCACCATTTCCAAGAGCATCAGTCCAAGTGAGGCTTTGCCTTGTCTGTCTCTGGACCCTTTGCCTTCAAGAAATGTCCCACTGCTCTGGAGTTTGGCACTAGGCTTTTTTTCTACCTCTAGCTAGGCCTCCATAGAATTTGCTGAGATGTCCAGGTCAGATATTAGTTCCCAGGCACTAGCGACAATCATTTTGGCCTATTCAAAGGAACAGTTGTTCTTCGTGTTTCACTGTTGCAGTCATTACATTTGGGGTAATCTGCTGGCAGGTTGCCCTCAGTCGGCCTGATTAGCAAAGTCTTGGGTCCTGTGTCGGTTGCTGTCCCTTCTTCCATGACGTCAGGTCGTCAGGGGTATAAAATATGCAGCCGACACCATTACATCAGTCTTTCTTGCCGCGCGGTGCCCGAAGCAAAATCAGTTCACAAGTGCTGGTCGGCCGACTCCTGACATTTTTGTTTTTGAGTTTCAGAACCAAAGTCTTCAACTAAAAGCTAAGTACCCTGTTGGGGAAACTTTTTCTTGTTCCTTACCGATGTCAGTAAAAGTTAATAATTGCATTACTTGTAGGAAGCAAATACCTCATAAGGATTTTCATTTGTACTGTATTCCTTGTCTAGGCCTTGACCACAATGTGCCTTGCTGTCGGATTTGTGCTAAATTTAATCAACGTACTATTAAACATCGGTATATTTTTGCTTCAGAATATTTTGGCTCAAGATTTAATTATCCAGAAATGTCATCTGTTAGCAATCCGACTATCGGAATACCTAAAAAAACGCAAAGAAAAAGACATAGACCGTCTAGGTCCAAAACTGATGACGCTTCTCCTAAGCCACTCGCCAATTCACCAGTACTCAGGTACGTTCGCAGCCCCTGGTACCCGCTACTTGTGATTCGCAGGCCTCTACTGAGACCCATTCGGAGTCCGGTATGTCGGTAGATGCTTCAATTATTGAACCCATGGATGTCTCTACCTTACATGGGTCCAGAGCCGCTGTGCAGGCACCGGGTTCTGAGGGTGTTTTCAGGCCTACAGATTTGTATATTAGACCAACGCCATCTTCAAAACTAAGGCCAAAGTCTAAATCTATGTCTAAAAAACCGACGCATGGACCACATGTGCAGGCCCCTATGCCTAAAAAACAAATGATCAAAATGGCTGAAGATTTAATTACTCTGATCAGGGGTAGCCAACCCCTTCCTTCTAAGAGGCCTAGGCAAGACATTGATTATGAATCTTCTGAACAGGATTCTATTTCTTCTGACTCTTCTAATGAGCAGGATTTGTCTATTCCTACTTATGAGGACTCTGATGCAGAAGATTCCATTCCTTCTGCTTCTCCCCCTGAGGATTTTTCTTTTGGGGAAACTTTACATACCTTAAGGGAACATTTCCGCTGGGAAAGTCAGGATTTCTCTGAATCTAAAAAGAGACTTAGGGATTTTCTTCTTCCTCAGCATAGGCCTTTGGTTATACCTCCTGTTCTAGACATTGTTGATTATGTTTTTTTTCAGAATCTAGTATGGCTCCTGATTCTCTGCCTCCAGCTCCTTGTAAGCCAGACAGATTCTACAGGGTTCCTGACTCCCATAAATTTCTTTTCAAAAATCCTATTGCTGATCCTGAAACCATTTATCAGGGTCCCAAGGGAATTAAGGCCTCTACTGCTAAAAATCCTACCCCTTCTGATAAGAGACTCCAGGGCGCTGGATAGATGGGGTAAGAAGGTTTACACTTCTGCAACCTTGGCAATCTGGGCTTTAAACTGTCAATTTCATATCCTTAAATATCAACAGCATATCATGGGACTACTTAAACAGAAAATGATGTTAATCTCTGACTGTGTGGAAAATAAATATTTGCAGGATTTATTACATTCAGCTGAACAAGTTGGGAAACATTCTTTACAATGTGGTTTTTATTCCTTGGAGGCCTCTTGCAGGGCTGCTGTAACTGGATCTGTGCTAAGATGGCATGCTTGGCTCAAAGAGCAAATTCTGCCTGTCCGTGTTAAAGCAAAATTGTTGGATGCTCCCTTACAACAGGACCATCTTTTTGGTAATTAGGCTGAAGAAGTGTTAAAAAAGATGGAAGATAAAGCTAAATCTATGCAAACTGTGAAAGATTTCTTACAAGTGCAACCTCCAAGATTTAGTAGGCACTGGCCTACTAAGAACTGGTCCTTTCCAGTCCCTTTGAGAGCAGCTCAAATCAAATCCAGACATTCCAAAGACTCCAGGTTTCAGTCACAAGGAACTTTTACAACAAAACAATGGGGTGCCTCCACCTCCAAATCTGGAAACAACAAGGCACTTCCCTATGGTAAACAGTGTCAGTGACTTCCCTCTACAATCACCAAGCACTTACCTTTTAGCCGCCCCTTTGGGGGGAAAAATGGCGCTTCATGCACAAAACTGGCAACTTATTACCCGGACAAATGGGTTTTAAATATAGTATCCCAGGGATACAGATTTCAATTCCACATGTTGTCAATCCCAAACTGATGGCCAGATCTGCCCCCAAATCAGTGGGCAGAGGCCCAGAAACAAGTTCTGTCCCTCATGAACATGGGGGCTATCCAACCAGTACCAGAAGAGGAAAAGGGACAAGGTTTCTATTCAGGACTTTTCCTGGTACCCAGAAAAGACAAATCATGGCGTCCAATTCTGGACTTATCCACTCTAAACACATTTCTGGACATTCCAAAATTCAAGATGCTGACTCTTCAACAGCTACTACCTATGCTAGGCAAAGATGCCTGGTTGGCAGCTCTAGACTTAAGAGGCTTACCTACATATCCCAATCAGGGAATCTTGCAGAAGATACCTCCGCTTCAAAGCAGGCTACTTGCATTACCAGTTCTCTGCACTGCCCTTTGGCTTATCTACTGTGCCCAGGGTCTTCACAAAGTTCCTTGCTCCAGTAATTGCATTTTGCAGGCAAAGAAATATTCAGATATATCCATACCTGGACAATTGTCTAATTCAGGCAGAAAACAAGGACATTCTTCTAAAGCATCTGGTGTTTGTAAAAAGGGTTCTAACTTCTCTAGGGTACACCATAAACGAAAAGAAATCACTACGGTACCCTCTCAAAAAATTACATTCCTGGGTGCAAGCTTGAATACAACTGCCCAGATGACTTACCTTATGCCAGAAAAGCAAATTCAATTGGTGACTTACTTCAAACAGATGGCCACAAAATCTCTGCTATCTGCAAGACAAATTCTGCAAGCCTTGGGGTTCATGGCCTCTTGCATTCTTCTAATTCCATATGCAAGACTGCATATGAGGAAACTTCAGTGGTACTTAAAAAGTTTATGGAGCCAACATTGTCACAGCCTGGAAACAATGATATCCTATTATACCTTGCCTGCAGCTAGAGTTCCTATGGAGGGCAGAGGCCTGCCATCAAAACAAGGGACTGCCATTCACTCCACCCCCTGCCACCCAAACCCTAACTACAGACACATCAGACTATGCTTGGGGGGCTCATCTGGCAGGAAAGTGCATTCAGGGCAAAAGGAGCCCAAATCAAATGCACCTACATATCAATCAGAAAGAGATGCTAGCTATACAGAATGCACTGACAGCATTCAAGGACTACCTTCATCCAGGACAACTAATGATAGACAGACAACACCACAGTTATGTGGTACATAAAAAAGCAGGGGGGGTACATGTTCCTACCCCTTTTGCAGACTAGCCATGGTATTGTGGAACATGGCCTTGACCTACCAAATACAACTACAAGCACAGTTCCTGCCAGGAAAGCTAAATACTCTGGCAGACTAACTGAGCAGAAATCTTATGGACCCACACAAATGGAAACTGGAACCACAGGTTTTCAGCATATTTTCACGCAAATGGGGGAGTCCAGACATAGATCTTTTTGCCTCACCCCAGAACTATCAGTTGGACAAATTCTGCACAAGAATTCATCACAAAAAAGCTTGGAAAGTGGATGCTCTATCATTCAGCTGGAAAAACTTATCAGTCTATGCTTTTCCCCCTCTGCCTCTGCTCTCCAAAGTTCTACTAAAAGTCAGACAGGACAAACCAAGAATGATTGATTGCTCCAGACTGGTCTCGCCAACACTGGTACCCACTCCTGCGCAATGTCACACCTTCCTCCGTGGCACCTGTCTGACACCTTACCTACTGTCTCAGCAGAACTACCAAATTCTGCACACTCAGCTCCAAACTTTGAATCTTGCAGCGTGGCTAATCAACTAATTTCACCCTTGGCATCCCTCAGCAAACCTGTGATGGATGTCATTTTGGAGGTTAGAAGGCCTAGTACTAGAAAATCTTATGCTGACAAATGGAAAAGATTCTGTGCTTGGAACCAATCACAAGAAATAAGCACAGCAATGCCCAATATTCCTCAGATTATGCAATATTTAACTGAGATGCTTGACAAGGGCCTGTCTTTTTCTTCCATAAAAATCCATGCCTCTGCCATTTCAGCTCATTACAACACAGAACCTCCCCTCTTCTCTCATCCTCTGCTAAAGCAGTATCTCAGAGGGGCCAAAAATTTAAGACCTCCCAGGAGAGTGCCAACTCCTGCATGGGACCTCAATTTTGATTTGGAAAAACTCACTCTCCCTCCTTTTGAGCCAGCTGCTACTGTAGACCTAAAATTTCTTTCCTGAAAAACAGTTTTCCTTGTAGCAGTCACTTCAGCTAGAAGGATTTAAGAATTACAGGCTCTTATGGCAATGGAGCCTTTCATTATTTTCCATCCGGACAGGGTGGCTCTCAGGACCAATCCATCTTTCATGCCTAAGATGGTATCCAGTGTGACTCTTAATCAGACCATTCATCTGCCAACTTTCTTTCCCAATCCACAGAACAAGGGTGAGTGGATTCCGCATTCATTGGATGTACACAGATAACTTAGATTTTACTTAAACAGGACCAAATCTCTCAAGAAAATCTGAACAACTATTGGTGGCATTTGCTGCAGGGACAGAGGGAAAGGCTATTTCAAAGCAGACTATTTCCAAATGGATAAGCCATTGTATTCGTTTCTGCTTTATGCACCATGGTAAACTATTCCCAAGGGGATCAGATCTCATTCCACCAGGGCTGCATCTACTTCTGCAGCCTTTCTCATAGGGGTTCCTACCAGAGACATTCTAGAAGCTGCTACCTGGAGCTCAGTTCATACGTTCACCAAACATTACCATTTACCTCTCTTCTCTAAATCCAGAGCTGGCTTTGCCACTGCTGTCCTGCAGGGCCTTATAGCTGCTCCTAATGCTGTATAAATCCATCCTCCCAACCATAGCTTTGGGTTTCTACCCAAATGTAATGACTGCAACAATGAAACACGAAGAACATAGTACAGTTGTGTACACTTACCATAAATGTAGATGTTAGAGTGTATTCACTGTTGCAGTCCTGGTTACCCACCCTCCAGCCCCCTGTTTTTCTCTTACTATGCTTCTCCTTTCTTTTACTATGCTTAAAAGCCTTTTTGGTGTATTTGCTTTTGTTTGGAGGTATATTCTTTGTGTTTTGAATTTCATATATATATATATATATATATATATATATATATATATATATATATATATATATATATATATATATATATATATATATATATATATATTGCTGCCCATTTGGGGGGCACCTGACATCTGGGGCAAGAAAAACTGATGTTATGGCGTCGGCTGCATGTTTTATACCCCTGACGACCTGACGTCATGGAAGAAGGGACAGCAACTGACGCAGGACCCAAGACTTTGTTAATCCGGCCGACTGAGGGCAACCTGCCAGCAGATTATCCCAAATGTAATGACTGCAACAAGTGAATACACTCAAACATCTACATTTATGGTAAGTGTACACAACTGTAGTTTTTCCTAACAGGATATTTTGTTCTGATATAAAAAGCACCAGAAGGCCAAGCCTTAGATGTATGTGTGACTGACAAAGTGTGCCACCAAGGCCACACACCCTCTAACTTTTTTTACTTTGTCAGGGATAATGTAACCACCTGGTGCTGTATTAACCTCCAGGTGGCCCTACCTTCATCACTGGAAGTGGCTGTTCTACCTAAAATAAAGAGTCCCCTTCCTTGGATTTCACAGAGTCAGATTTCAATGAAAAGTACCTTGCTTTTGCTATTCAGATCTCCTACCTGCTGTGCATGGCACAGACAGTGGTAAGATTATCTCATCAGACTCCCTTTCTGAGAAACTTTAAACCTTGTGAGGAAATGCTTTCAACTGGGATACAAGGAGGTCTCACTGATGGAAAAAAAGATCCTTTGCAAACACCAGCATTGATTCCACACAGAGTACTGAAAGTGTATCTGTAGGTCCAGATATCCCGCTAGCTGCCCCCCCCCCACACACACACACAAGGTTTAAGACCAAGAGGAGATGTGACACCCAAGCATTCTTTTTAAGTTGTAAACTATGACAGTATTCTTCGTGATAGTACCAGAGATCAGACTGCACATGAAATAAATGCAATGGTACCTCAAGAATCTGCAGAAACAGTGCCAGCACCTTTTAGAAGAAGTATTATCTATCACTAATTCCCTGTATGTAAAAGTAATTCACTTGGTGTTCCCAGCAGATGTTGCCAACCCAGACAGTAAACAGACCTTTACAAGTTTAGGTACCTCAGGCTTAGATGGGGAGGTGGGTGCATGCAGCCCAATTATAGCTATATTACAGGTAGAACACCTATTTTTTGTGAGAAAGCTTGAGTACGAAGGAGATGATGACTTTAATTATTGCCATACAGGCATCTAAGAATGTACCTAGACACACACCGAAGGTGGTGACCAGTAACACCACAGATGTCCTCCTATTCCCATGTAGCAGTATTCATCACATATGAGTTTACTCCTCTTGCTATCTGAACATCCGGCCAGTATACAAAAGTTTTCAGTCACTGTATGGTGCGTGGGACATCTGACATGGCTAGTGGAACGTGGGCCATAAAAGTGAAGTTTGCACGCACCGGCCCTCAAAAATTTTCTGCTGCCAGTCGAACGTCAGGTGTTCCTGCCATCCCGGCCATTGAATTTCGAGAAATCAGATAAGTGCCCCATTGAGGGAATCTTTCAGTCATTTTATTGAACTTAATGCCTGTTCATGTCATCCAGAAAGGGCAAGTGTAAGTGCTGCCGTCAGATACCCCACAAGGTTGCCCATGATCTATGTCTCTTTGTTTAGGTCGGTCACACGGCTACAAGGCCTGCTCCATTTGTCAGGTGTTTGTACCTAAAACTTTGATCAGCCTTCTCCATGCGCTCAACCTGTATCTAGAAAATCACTGACTAAAACAAATAGCATTAGGTATGGAGGGTTCTGCCGACGTACCTGCCAAAGAATGCCAAGACTATTAGGCCTACCACTACGCCTTTTGCGTCTGACCCTAAGCCTGTAGCCAACATCGGTCTGGTGGAGGATTCAGGCTCTGCTGCCTCAGATATAGCGGGGTATCTCCATGGAAGCCACACAATCCCATGTGGAGGGCACGTCCGTAGAGGCTTTTCCGACGTTGAAGGGGAACCGATTCCAGTAGGTTGGGCGGATTCCTCTGGTTCCTTACAGTCACCTGATTCCAGGCCTTCCTCCCTTCAGACCCCCGCAAGGCCTCTCAAGAGGAAGGAAAAAAGGAAGCATATCTCACCTTCTCCTGAAAGCATGCCTGACTGGCAGACCTTCAGCCAAAGTTTGTTTAATGCTTTCATGGCCTTACGGCCTACACTACAGGGACTTCTATGATCCCTCCTCCTATTCTGAGCCCAAGGCCTCAAACTTCAGACCCATCCATGAGGGAAGAGGAGGATTTTTCTGAGTCTTCCATCTGAAGAATCACTCTCCTATACCTCTCATCTTTCTTCTCCCTTAGGGTATGGCTCCCCATAGGAAGAAAACATTGACCCTGACTCCCCAGCTGAGGATTTGACCTTTGGGGAAACCATTACCAAGATGAAAGAACGTTTTAAGTGGGAATCCTCTGAAATGATTGAGGTTCAAAAAAGGTACTATGACTTCTTTCAGATAGATTCCCCAACCCGTACTGCTGTCCCTCCACTTCTGCCTTACTGGATGCTATCTATTCAGCATCCTTGAAGCCTGATTCACAACCTCCTGCTCTATGCAGACCTGATAGATTTTATAAAGTCCCTGAAACTGGTAAGTATCTTAAGTGTCTTCCAGCAGACCCTGCTACCATTTCCATATCCACGGGTAAGGCATCTAAACTATTACCCACCACCACCATTGTCCAGGCTGACGGAGAGCAAAACCATCTAACATGGGTAAGAAAATTTACACCTCTGCTACTCTGGCCTTCAGGGCTACCAACTACCAGACACACATGGCTGAATATGCTATATCCCCAGGAATTGTCTGATACACCAGATTTTGCTGCCAAAGCTTCACTGTCTTCCCTTCTGGCTCACACCTCCCAGGTTACCAGGGACAAGTGCAGTTATGATGCTGCTGAAGCCTCACCCAGGTCAGCAGTATCAACATCTGCCTTGAGAAGATATTCCTGGCTAGACCTCCAGCCCCTTCCAGGTGACATTAGGGCAAAGCTGATTGATGCCCCTCTTGACAACATGGCTTTGTTTGGTACAAAAGTGGCTGATTTATTCAAGTCACTACAGCAAAAGGGGAAAGAGATAAAGAATTTAAAACACCTGCTAGTCTCTCTTGTCCCACAATTCCAAATACTCAATTTATTAGAAAGCAACTCTCACCCTGCTGCTCCCACAAGGTCTGCAAAAACAACCAGGAATCAACCCCATCCTGCTAGAGCTTCACCATCCTCTAGCCAGAGGCTACCCTTTTAAGACAGGGAAGGTAGTATCTGACTACCTGCCAACTTTGAAACCCCCACCCCCTCCTTCTCTCTTTTTGTCAGTTCATCTCTGTCTTCCTTTGTGGGTAGGAAGGGTGGCCTAGTGGTTAAGGTGTTTGCCTTACAAAGACAAGGTACAGGGTTTGAGACTCGCAAGGGATAATTGGCTAGGCTTACAATGGCTTGCAAAGGCAGTTAGCCTGGTACTAACCTATGAACCTATGACATCCATCACCTCAGACAAATGGGTCCTTTTAGTCATTCAAAACGGGTACTTTATGACCTGGCTTATACCACCAAAGTGAAGAGGTATCCCACAACCTCGAAAACAACAGCTGCACCTATTTCAGACAGTACTAGAAACCCTGATGGCTCAATGCACCATCAAAACAGTGCCACTGGCTACAAAAGGGAGGGGTTTCTACTCCAGGATTTTCCTATTCCCAAGAAAAGATGGTCCTTGGAAGACCAATCCTGGATCTCTCTCTTCTCAACCTCTTCCTTCAGGTTCCTACTTTCATGATGTTGACTTTACCAACTCTTTTCCCACTCCTGCTTCCCCAAGGGTTCATGGTCACCTTAGATATAAAGGATGCCTACCTTCACATCCCCATATAGCCCAGTTTCAGGAAGTACCTGAGGTTCTCAGAGGGGCCTTCTCACTTTCAATTCTCTGCCTTGCCCTTAGGGCTTTCCACTGCACCCAGGTTTTTCATCAGATGTCTGGTTCATGTTATTGCCTTTCTTTCCTACAGTCCCTGGGCTTTCAGATCAACTTCCCAAAATCCCACATGGAGCCTTCTGAAGACATTGTCTTCTTGGGGTGCAGGATTCGCACAGACATCATGAAAACCTGCCTCCCCCCCACAAAAGGTGGAAAGCTTGACAGAACACACATTTCTGGTCCTTCAGACAACAGAATTGACCACAAGGCAGTACCTCAGGCTCCTGGGCTACATGGCAGCCACTATCCCCATGTTACCATTAGCAAGACTCCATATAAGAAAGTTGCAGTGCTACCCAAGTCTGGACCCAGTACTCGCACCCCTTGGAGTACAGGGATCCCCTCTTGCCCTGCTTCAAACTAGAAATCCAGTGGTGGTTGAAGCAAGTGAACTTCAGTCCAGGTCTTCCCCTCCAACCACCCCATCCCAAACAGATCATGCACACAGATGCCTCAGACTTGGGCTGGGGAACAACTTTGGGCCATCTGAAAATGCAGGAGCTGTGGCCAGAGCCACACAAAAAAAGAACACATCAATGTCCGAGAGATGACGGCAATTTTCTTGGTCCTTCGAGCCTTCCAACCCTATCTACAACAGGGACCACTAAAGATCTTTATAGACAATACCACAGTGCTGTGGTATTTCAACAAACAGGAGGGGACCAAATCTTACTTACTTTGCAAACTAGCTCTCCTAGTGTTGGAACTGGCCACTTCCCAGGGAGTTACCCTGCAAGGCGGTCTATATTCCTTCAATACAGAACTCCCAGGCAGACTCTCAGCAGATCCATCACAAACAACCATGAATGGATGCTGCACAGGGATGTCTTCTTGGACCTGGTCCACTGGTGGGGTACACCTCAAATAGACCTGTTTGCCTCCTCCATCAACAGGCAACTTCTTTCCTTCTGCACCGGGCTCCCACACCCTCAGGCAATGGCAACAGATGCCTTCTCAATCTCTTGGAAGGGGAAGTTTCTCTATGCATTTCCCCCCTTCCCACTCATACAGAAGGTCCTGCTGAAGACCCAGCAGGACAGACCAAAAATCATGTTGGTTACTCCCTATTGGCCAAGACCGCATTGGTTCACCCTACTACTACAACTGTCCAGGGGCAGTCACCACAAGTTATCCCTCAGAGTGGATCTTCTCACACAGCACAAGGGATCCCAAATATATCCACAGTAGCAGTTGCTGCACCTCACCCTGTGTCTGATAGAATTCACATCCCCTTCAGACACCTTTACACTGCGGATGTGCTCACTGTCCTACAGGAGGCCAGGAAACCGAATACGAGAATATCTTACTTTTCAAAGTGGAAGAGATTTTCTATATGGTGTCTCAAAAGACAGTTAGACCCGCTTGTAGGCGAGACCCCTCTAGTTCTGTCTTACCTGTGTGAACTACTGTAGACAGGATTGGCCTACTCTTCCATTAAAGCCCACTTGTCTGCTATTTCAGCATGCCTTCCTCTGGATCCGCCCCAGCATCCAGACTATCAGCTAAGTTATTCCTTAAAGGGGTCCTTCACCTAAGACCCCCCCCCCCCTAGGAAGCCATCTCCACCCCCATGGGACCTCAACCGTGTTTTGGAAAAGCTTACACTTCCTCCATTCGAGCCAGCAGACAAAGCTTCCCTAAAACACTGTACATGGAAAACTCTACTACTCGTGCCCTTGACCTTAGCCTGAAGAGTGTCAGAGCTAGAAGCCCTCGTGGCTGTTCCACCTTTCCTGGTATTCCACACTGACAGGGTGACTCTTAGAACTAACCCTTCCCTCATGCCCAAGATGGTGAATGACCTTTCCCTAAATCAAGCCATCCACCTACAACCTTCTTCCCTAACCCACAGGGGACAGTGAGACAGTACTCCATTCCCTGGATGTGCACAAACAACTCAGATTTTATCTGCACAAAACCAAGTCCATCAGACAGGCTGATCAAGTCTCCTTCCATCCCAGGGCCCTAGGGAAGGCAGTAACCAAAGAAACTATTTCAACCTAGGTTTCCAAAGCTATCACGTTCTGCTACACATTCATGGGGAATCCCTTCAAGGTACTGTTAAAGCACACTCCACTGGGGCTGTGGCCTCCTCACGAGCCTTCTTCAGAGGTTTGGATACCTCTAGCTTTCTTGAAGCAGTCACTTGGTCATTAGTGCACACCTTCACCAAACCGTACAAGTTAGACCATATTTCCATAGCCAGGGTGGGTTTTGTCAGGGCTGTCCTTCATGGATTCCTGGAGACTGCCTCTAGACCACCACCCCCTTCCTCACAGGGAGCTTTGGCACTCACCCATATGTAATGAATGCTACAACATGGGAAGGACAATATAGAGATGTGTAAAATCTTACTATAACCATAGATGTCCTTCTCTTCCATTCCTACCCTCCTTCCCCTCCTGTTATGCTGCATTTCCTTTTCTGGATGGCACAGGACTGGCATTCTCCCTTGATATGACTGTTCCAACTGGGGCTTACAGTTCTGAGGGCCAGTGCATGCAGACGTCAGTTTTATGGCCCATGTTCTACTAGCCACGTCTGACGTCCCACACACATACAGTGACTGAAAACGTTTGTATACTGGCCGGACGTTCGGGTAGCAAGAGGAGTAAACCCATATATGATGAATATTGCAACATGGAAGAGAAGGACATGGTTATGGTAAGATTTTACACAACTTTTCTTTATGTATTTAAAAATTGTCCTTATTTTTGGGCATTTGTCCCACTTTTGTTTATGGCTTTGTCCAGATTGCTTGCTCTAAGAGGTTCAGAGGTATGGAGCCATGTTAAGCCTAGCCAGTTTCCTTCAGTCATATCCTGTACCTTGTGTTTGTGAGGTAAACACCTTCAAACATTATGCCAACCCCCCCCCCCCCAAAAAAAAAAAAATGAACATAGTCTGCCTACTCCTCCTTTGGTCCAGTCCTGACTTGTAACTTGCCTCCACCCTCTAGCTGAGACTACATCATTCCTCGAAGCAGTGATTGTTTTCAGACCAAGGCCTCCCATATTCTTCCCTAAGGTAGGATGTCTATCCTTCCTTGCCTGTACCGTAAAGCTCTTAAGATGCTATTGGAACTTGCCACCTGGGCTGTAGTCATTTCTTTATCCACCTATGCCACCAGCCTTTGCTCTATTCCCTACTTTTTTAATAGTGGCAGTAAAAAATTGCCTCAGCCCTAAATAAGTTTATAATGATGAAAAAGATCAGAATGTTGATGATGGCCGTTGCACTAAAGGAATCTTGGGCATGACAGAAACCTACTTACACATCCATACTCTGTTCTGATGACTTATGTGGTAAAGCTACACCTGGTAATAAACCAGTATTACAGGACACACTTCTGGCTCTAGCACCTTCATACTCTGGAGAGTGCCCTGCCTATTCTGTCTGCAAGAGATTTGTTGGTGGGCCCTGCAGCTGATTAGAAACCTGGATATGCAACCTTTCCCCCTCCTCTGAGTGTTCAGAATCTGCTCACAGATGCATCAGATGTTGCTTGGGGACCACAGAGTGGACAATTCAAAAGTTCACAAAAGCTGGGCTGTCATCCCAGAGCTAGCATTCAACATCAAGAAGCTTTTGACACTGATCTCTGCCCTGTTATGTGTTTAGGAGTGTTTGCCAGGCACTCTTATAGTATTGCTAGACATCACTACTGTGATGTGGCACATCAACATGCAGGGAGCTGTCCACTTCTGTCAGTTATGTAGACTGACAGTATTACAAGAGTAGGCTGCCTGCACCCTGTAAGAGCAGAATGTTTTAGTAATACAACAGATTAGGTCCTCTGCTAACTCCTACAGATGGACAGTGGATACTGGGACCTTCAAAGCCCTTGTAGTGCTGGGGAAGTCCCTTCTTGGATCTCTCTGCTCCTCTTCAACACTGCCAGGACAGGAGGTTCTGCTTAAGGTTTGTCTTTCAAGACAGTTAATTTCTGCCTCCTTTTGGAAGAAGGAAATCCATTGATTTTCCTCCTATCCCAGATTCCAGGGGTCCATTTGAAAGCAAGAGGCAACTGTGCAAGTGTAATCTTGATAGCAGTTTTCTGGCTGTGAAGAACTGTGGATGTTTACTGTATGATTTCTTGTTGCAGTAGTGTTCACATGTGGAACTTCTGCAGCAGACGGCTGAGTGTCTAGCATAATTTCCAGAGCTTAACAGCCTTTCCCCTCTAGGCTGAGTGGGTGTCCTCATATCTGGACGTCATGTCTGTGGTATGAGAGAGGTATTCACCTGCACCAGCTTTACTTTTTTTGCCACTCTTAGTGTGTAATCAGCCCACTGGGTCATCCTAGCTTCCCAAGTAGTAAGATAAGTTACCCCACTGGGGAAAATCTTGTATTTGTGTTTTTTTTTTTGTTTTTGTTTCATTCTTACAATTGTAGGTATGTTGTGGCTGACAGAGGCACTAGAACTCAATGTTAAGCAAAAACAATTGTATTACATGTGGGAATTCAACTCTACAAAAGGACTTTCATGCTGATTGTGTATATTGTTTGGAGATGGAGCACGTCACTTCTTGTCCTTACTGTGCCCTAATCAGTAAGGCGACCATAAGGCCGAGAGCTAAATCTGTCCATGACTTGCTCAGTAGTAAAAACCTTGATACCCTCTGCAGGGTCTCCGTGGTATTGGTCAGAGCTTATTAGATGTTTTTCCTTTTTTTGATGATATATGCACAGACGTGCCCTCAAGAGAAGGAATACCAGGTGACCAATGACCTTCAGAGTCCAAAGGCCACTCCAGGCTCAGTGGCATTGACTTCAGTGAGTGCTTTCATATCCCCATCTCTGATTCTTTCTTTGAGGTCTGATATTCCCTTGCTGGAGACCACCACACATACCTTCATATGCCAAAACCTTTTCATCTTAGGTTGGTCTGAATACCTGCTTACAGGGGTCTGGTTTGGATGACTGCTTATAGTTACTGAAGGTAAGGGTGGCATTTCCCTCAGTCTTACTTGGAAGAGGATGTCCATGGAGCCAAGGTACAGCTTGACTGCCATCTTGCAATACCATGAAATGGGTGGATACTCCATCAACCCCCAACATGCTCCCCACCCCCGGTGTCTAATAAAGCTGGCCCAGGATTTTCTTGTACTCAAAAAAGACCTCTATCAGTTCAGATAAAATAAGAGAACTTTCCCTCTGAGGATTCTGATTCTGAAGCAGATGCGCTGGCGTATGTCACCAGATATCTTTCACCCTCGGCTATGACTCTGACAATGAGGGTACGGTATTGACATCCACACCAGAGGATGCCTCATTTGGTGATACCCTCACTAAAGTGAATGATGACTTTAGATTGGGAAGCTGGGGAGCTCAGTGATGCCCAAAAAAGGTACAGAAAACATATGGGCCTACCAGAGCTATGACTTCAAGCCATGCCGTTAGTCACTGAAGACATGGGTGTCTTTGCCAGTGCATCCCTGGAATTAACCTCCCATCTCTAAACTTCCTGCACCCAGAGAGCCCGTTGCTTCCATGTGGTTTTGCATTCCTACAAGAAATTGCACAAAAATCCTTTTGCAGATCCAGATTTGGAGTTCTTAGATGCAAGCACAGGGTTTTGTATAGTTCTGGTCAAGAATCTCTTCCCCAAATGACAGTGGGAGTAAGATACTTGACTACTTTGGGAAGAAAGTTTATAGTTTTGCCCTGGCCTTCAGGGCCATAAACTGTTAAAACACATTTGTTGAAGTACCACAAGATTGTCTCAGTTGGAAAACAAAGTTAGAGAGATTAAGGATGAGGCATTGAAAGAGAAGATACTACAGTTATGCCATTTCACCTCTCAGGTTGGTAGGCATATGCTATCAGATATGGCTGTAAGTCAGTTATTAAGCAACACAGCTCTCAGAAGACTTGGCCCTAGCAAATCACTTCACAGTACATAGCCTTAATATACCACTAGGTGTGGAGCTGCAGCAGAACAAGTGTTTGAGACTGGAGGGAAAGCAGAAGACTTGCATTCTGTTAAGTTGCCCTTAGATGTATTCACAACTTCCTCCTCAGGAGTTGGCCTTTTTACCAAAAACAAGAGAAAAGTAAACAGTCAGAGGATAAGAAAAGCCAGTGTAAGAAAAAAATGGCAAGATGATCAGAAGGGGAAGACTGGGGGCCCTCCAGTTTGAGACTCAGAGAGCTGCTATTACTCCCTATCACTCCCCCTCCTGACTAATGTGTCCCACACCAACACCTTCCTACTTCAGCCCACCAACTCCCTCCATTATCAACAAAAGAATGGGGGCCACTTAGCCCCGTTTGTACAAGTGTGGAGAAAATACATGAGACAAATTGGTCCTGCACATCTTCTCCCAGGGATATAGGCTTCAGATGTTCTTCGTGTTTCACTGTTGCAATCATCATGTTTGGGTTATCTGATTGCAGTAGTCCTCAGTCGGCCTGATTAACAAAGTCTTGGGTCCTGCGTCGGTTGCTGTCCCTTCTTCCATGACGTTAGGTCGTCAGGGGTATAAAACATGCAGCCGACGCCATTGTATCAGTCTTTCTTACCATGCGGTGCCCGAAGCAGAAGCAGTTCGCATGTGCCGGTCAGCCGACTCCTGAAATTTCCGTTTTCGAGTTTCAGAACCTAAGTCTTCAACTAAAAGCTAAGTACCCCATTGGGGAAACTTTTTCTTGCTGTAAGCCAATATCAGTAAAAGTAAATAATTGCATTACTTGTGGAAAGAAAGTACCTCATAAAGATTTTCATTCGTACTGTATTCCTTGCCTAGGCCCTGACCACGACGTACCTCGCTGTTGTTTTTGTGCTTTATTTAAATCACGAAGTATCTGTCGTCGGTATATTTTCTCTCCTAAATATTTTGGGGCTCTGTTCAATTATCCTGATATGTCTTTGGTAAGCCATCCGACTATTGACATTCCGAAAAAGCGCAAAGATAAAGACAAGAGACAGGCCGCCTAGGTCCAAAGCTGCCGACGACGCTTCTCCTAAGCCAGTTCGCCGGTACTCAGTGAGGTGCTTTCGAAGCCCCTGATACCACTACTTCAGATTCGCAGGCCTCTACTGAGACCCATTCGGAGTCTGGTATGCCGCAAGATGCTTCAACTGTGGAACCTGTGGATGTCTCTACCTTGGATGGGTCCGGAGCCGCTGTGCAGGCACCGGCTTCTGAGGGTGTATTCAGGCCTACTGACTTGCGTATTAAACCAACGACATCTTCTCCTTCAAGGCCTAAAACTCGAACCATGCCTAGAAAACTGATGCCCAGACCGCATGGTCAGGCCTCTATGCCTAAAAAACAAATAAGAATGGCTGAAGACCTTATTACTTTAATCAGGGGACGCCAGCCTTTCCCCTCTAAGAGACCTAGGACTAAGTTTGCTTATGATACTTCTGACTAGGATTCTGAATTTTCTGTTTCCTCTGATGACCAGGATTTACCCTTATCTACCTATGAGGATTCTGATGCTGAGGACTCTATTCCCTCTGCTTTCCCTCCAGAGGATTTCTCTTTTGGTGAAACCTTGCATACTCTCAGGGAGCATTTTCATTGGGAAAGTCAGGATTTCTCTGATTCTAAAAAGAGGCTTAGGGATTTCTTACTCCTGCCCCAGCACAGGCCTTTAGCCATATCTCCTGTACTAGACATTATTGATGCCTTTTCGGAATCTAGCTTGACCACAGACTCTCTACTCCCAGAAAACCTGATAGATATTACAGGATCCCTGACTCTCTCAAGTTCCTTTTTAAAAATCCTACTGTGAATCCTGAGACCATTTCACAGGGACCCAAGGGCATTAAAGCTACTACTGCCAAAAATCCTATCCCCCTTGATAGAGACTCCAGGGCGCTGGATAGATGGGGTAAGAAGGTGTATACTTCTGCAACTTTGGCCATTAGGGCCTTAAACTGCCAGTTTCATATGTTAAAGTATCAGCAGCATATTACTGGATTGCTTAAACAGAAAATGGTGATGATTCCTGATTGTGCTGAAAATAAGGACTTACAGGATTTAATGCATTCTACTGAACAAGTTGGTAAACATACTTTGCAATGTGGTTTTGATTCACTAGAGGCATCTTGCAGGGCTGCACTTAGAAGGCATGCTTGGCTTAAGGAGCAATCCATGCCAGATCATGTTAAAGTGAAATTACTGGATGCTCCCTTAAGCCAGGACCGCCTATTTGGCAACAAGGCAGAAGATGTTCTTAAAAAGATGGAGGAAAAAGCTAAATCTATGCAAACTGTTAAAGATTTTTACAAGTACAACCCCCAAGGTTTAGTAGGCCAACCTTCTTTCCTAATCCACAGAACAAAGGAGAACGGATACTGCACTCCTTAGATGTGCACAGACAACTTAGATTCTACTTGGACAGGACTAAACCTCAAAGGAAATCTTAACAACTGCTGGTGGCATTTGCTGCAGGGGCAGAGGGGAAGGCTATTTCAAAGCAAACCATTTCCAATTGGATATGCCATTGCATTCATTTCTGCTACAAGCACCATGGAAAACCTATCCCACAGGGGATCAAACCCCACTCAACCAGGGCTGCATCTACCTCTACAGCCTTTCTTAGAGGCGTCCCTACTAGGGACATCCTAGAAGCTTCTACCTGGAGTTCTATACATACTTTTACCAAGCATTATCATCTGCCAATTTTCTCTAAATCCAGAGCTGGCTTTGCCACTGCAGTCTTGCAGGGCCTTATAGCTGGTCCTAATGCTATCTAAATTCCTCCTCCCATCATTAGCTTTGGGAATCTACCTAACTGTGACGACTGCATCAGTGAAACACGAAGAACATAGTACCGTTGTGTACACTTACCATAACTGTAGATGTTCGAGTGTATTCATTGTTGCAATCCTGGTTACCCTCCCTCCAGCCCCCTTACTACTTTTGGCTATATCTACTGTCCTTTTCTATGCTCGAAAAGCTTTTTGGTGTATTTGCGTTTTTGTTGGAGGTATATCCTTGTTAATTTATAGATTTAATTGCTTCCCATTAGGGGGGGCACCTGACATCTGGGGCAAGAAAAACTGATGTAATGGCGTCGACTGCATGGTTTGTACCCCGGACGACCTGACGTTACAGAAGAAGGGACATCAACAGACGCAGGACCCAAGACTTTGTTAATCAGGCCGACTGGGGGCTACTGCAAGCAGATAACCCAAATGTGATGACTGCAACAGTGAATACACTCGAACATCTACATTTATGGTAAGTGTACACAACTGTACTTTCTTTGAAAGGCCAAAGTTCTGTTGTATTTCACCACTTACCAATAAACAAAGACACTTGTGTCCAACTCTTATTACAAGATTTTTGTGTTGTAGGATACAAATAAGCACAGACTTCTACTCAGAACTCTTTCTTAGACTTAAGAAAAGATGAGCCATGAAGACACTTCAGACCTGTCAAGGTTAAACATTTTTCTAAAATTACCTAAGTTCAGGATGCTAAACTTGTAAACCATCTAGTCTCGCCTCTTTAGTCCTTCATGGTCACCCTTATCCTAAAGGATGGTTATCTTCACACGCATTTTGTCAGGAAAGACTGGTGTTACCTGGAATTTAAAGCAGGGGATTTGCTTTTCCAATTCAAATCCTTGTCCTTTGATTTTTGTACTGTACTCAGGGTATTCCTAAAGTGCCTGACTGCAGTAATTGCTTTATGCAGGACTAAGGGCATCTAAATTTACACAAATCTAAATACACTGATTCTGACTCCAACCCACTACGTGATAGAGTGAGCACTAAAATTCGCTATGGCCTGCTTCTAAAACCATGAACGATCTCTTTGAACCTGGCAAAGTCATACCTACTGCCATAAGACAAGTATTGTTCATGGGAGCCCATCAAGACACCATTCACCAGAAGGCCCTCTTCCCCCCAAGAAAAACGCATTTGTGACCAGTTAACTTCACATCTGTGTCACAGCAAATCCACATCACTAAAAGGGATTTTTCAGTGCACTGGGTTGCCTGGCCTTCTCAATCGTGACGGTCCCTCTAGCAAGACTACATGTGAGTGATGCTTCTATCTTGTACTTCAGAAACAGATGATGCCAGTATACACACTCCTAGTTGCAGCCCACCTAGCCCTGCTGTCTGTCAAAGAGGTCTCGTGCTGGGTACAATAATGAATCTACATCAGGGAGTCCCATTCGGCTTAGTTAACACACACGTGTTCAAAACAAATGCCTCAGACACTATCTGGGGAACTCACTTAGGAGATCTAAGTATCCAGATAGTAAGGTGACAAAGGACAGAAAAGAAGGCACAGCAGCATAAAGAAAATGTTGGTACTAATACTTGGCTGTAAGGGTCTTCAGACCCATTTGAAAACAAGGGATCCTCCACATCCTCTTAGCACCCCAGTGATGTGGTGCATCTTCAAATGGGGACACTACGCGTCTTCTGTGCAGGTAGTTCTGGAAGCATGGAATCTGTGACAGGATTTAGGATTGACCTTCAAAGCATCCTGTACCCCTTCTCAGAATCTCCTTGCAGGGCAAAAATGGACCCTCATGAGTGGATTCTAAATGGTGGTGTCTTTAGAGATGTGGTCCACTGGTGGGGTGTGCCAAAAAAGATATTTTTGTTTCTTGAGAAAACAGACAGCTGAGTAAAATTAAAAAATATGTCTACCCAAGTTTCCTAGAACTCCTAATTCTAGGCATGAACTTAAACCCTCAAGTCAGCCTACTGCATGTTACCCAACATCAGCAAGTCTAAACCAACATATACAGCATGTTATGACACTACTATAAATTTCAGTCACAAAAAGAGGTCACACAACCAGCATATAAAAGCCGTAAAGCAGTAGGGCCAAGCTTGCACGTCTGGCAACATCCTGGTCATAGGTGACTCAATAATTAGAGAGACAAATGCTCTGTTTACCAGGCCAAGCAAAGACAGAGTGGCAGCTTTCTATCGAGTGCAAGGATCTGCAGTGACACTAGGGCCCTCAAGTCTCTCTACCCCAAGTACACACATGACCCAGTCATTGTGCAAGTGAGTGTTAATAATTTGAGACTCACTTCTTGGGAGCATATGCCGTGGGGCATAATGGAGCCCTGAGTGTGTTTAAACAGCTGCCTGATTAAGCAGTATCCTGCTGTCACTAAGAATGATGGGTTAGCACTGGCCCCAGTGGTTTAATGGATAAGGCATTTGCTTCGTAAGCCAGGGATTTTGGGTTTGAGTTGCATGTGGGGTAGTATAATCTTGATACAAAGTAGATCTTTTTAGTCTGGAACTTGATACAGAGGGTTAAGGCTGAAAACTGTAGTTCCGTGTTATAGGGTTTGATTCCCTCAGCCCTCATTTTTCTAATTTGTGACATTGAGCAAGTCACTTAACTACAGTGCTTTGGGGCAACTGGAAATTGAAGCTAGGCTCCTCAATGGTCCTCTAGACAACAAGCCTAGTGACTACCTATACAAACAAAAAATAATTTGATTTTAATTATTGGCTCAGCTGCTGGTGTCATTCTAAGGGGATCAATTGTGTATATGTCAGCCTGGGAGGAATTGATAACCCCAGCTGCTTTGCTAGGGATGTCCTGCATCTATCTTCAGGAATTTATATATTGGCTAAGACTGCTGCATCTTTATAGTGCTTTTTGTAAAGCAAGTCATTCTCCTGAAAGTATTTAAATAACCAGTCAAAACAATAGTAAGATGCTCTGCCCAATGCTAGAAGATTTACAAAAAGTTGCACTCCTTAGAGGCACTCCTAACCTTGAAAAACATGCGTATGTACATTGTTCTGAAGTCATGCTTTTAATAACTATGGTAGCACTACCTAGTACAGCAAGTTTGATGCCTACAACTCTTTCAGACCCAAGCGTCTAGTTAGAAGGTGCACCTGGAGGGGATGCATCTTTGTAAGAAATAGTTTCACCTCCAGACTCCTAATGCAGAACAATGATCTTGAATTCTTCCATATCTTTCTCATAATTAAAACTCAGTAACACATTGTTGCAATGTACCATACCCCCAGCAAACCATGAGATATACATAAACAAACTGACAGCTGTCACTATATAGCCCATCATTATCCTCTAATGTGACTTCAGCTACCACTCCATAAATTGGTGAACATATACTGTCTCAAGCAAGTCTGCACAAAGATTCTTGGACTTCATTAAGTTCAGATCCTTAGACCATCTAGTCCAAATCCCAGTGAAGGGCTCAATATTGGAATTGTTTCTTACAGTCTATCCCACACAGTCACATACAGTTAAGAAATCACTTGTCAAATTTGACCACCATGCAGTAACATTTACCTTAAGGAAAAGACATGCGTTAAATTTTAATCCTTCCATCTTCATACTCACTCTGATGGCCGTCTCATGGCTAGCATTAAAGGCATGGTCCCCATAAGGTATGAATACAGTGCCAAACTTAATAATAAACCCATTTGGTGGAACCTCCATATACACAAACTTAGGCGATAAGGGGAAGAAAAACTCGTAGCTCTTAAAAGCAAAATTAACACCCCAATTAGGTAGAGAAGAACTCTGAGAGATCATCAAAGAACTTGGAAACAAAATTAAGTCCTCAAAGCAAGTAAGAGCTAAAAATTGTCATCCATGCAAAGGATAACCACAGAGCCTTCTTTAACTAGGTCAGAGACCTCGGAAGAAATACCCAATAATGCTCTGAGTCAATATAAGATAATACCGCTAAGAATGATCCCCGTGCGGACATCGTGCCTCTCTACTCATCCCTCATCAGGCCCATAATTGAGTACAATGCCCCTTTTGGGATGTACCTTACCAGACACCTGCAGCAACTGGAAAGACCCCCAAAGTACCTCACCAAATGGATCAAAGGGCACAAACAGATGCCATATGCTTCCCGGTTAAAGAAACTCCAGCTCTACTCAGTGGCATACCGCCTGCTCAGAGGCGATCTGTGCCTGACTTATAAAGCCATGTCCAACCTGGAAGTAATGGATGCTGCACCTCAGAAAATCCAAATCCCATCGAGCTACGTGCTCGAGAGACTTGAACCTCAGCACTGAAATAAATAGGACATGCTGGAGGGACAGATTCATAACCCAGAGGCTCCCTTCACTCTGGAATAAAATCCCAGTCCAGGTTAGGCAGAGTCCCTCATTGACTCTCTTCAAGAGGAATCTTGATGAGTGGATGGGGGATTGTAGGTTTACCCGGGTATCACTTCTGTGTCACTGTTAGACAGAGGCACAGTATACTAACCTCGAAAAAGGGCATAGCAAAATTAATTTAAAATGGGTGGCGAAAGCCAAACAAACTCTGGCTAGGCTTATAAATGCCCTAGGGCAGATAGCCTAGTATGAACCTATGAACCTATAATTTTGCTGTAGCAGTGAACCATTCAGTGAGCATATTGCAGTTGTGTTAGGGACTTCTCATAATTGCAGATATTAAAGTATATTCACTGTTGCATTACTCTCTCTCTCTCCACTCTCCTCCTTCCTACCCTTTGGGCATCTAGGAACAGGGATGGTGCAGCTAAGAGAATGATCACAAACAATTTGACTAAAGACAGGCCCTCCCAACCTCTAGCAAAGGATGTAAATAACTGGTGCGTGTGTGTGCGTGTGTACACACACACACACACACACACACACACACACACACACACACACACACACACACACACACACACACACACAGACTTAAAAAGTTATTGGTAGTCAAAAGCCATATAGCTGAAACAGTTTGTCCTTAAGGGGTCATTTGCATGTATCCCATGGCCCTCTATTACAAGAGGTTTAAGGTGTCACAGTGACAACTATTGGCTTTTTATCTTGTTTATACTAATTGGTTTGTCTGTGTGACTTTTTTACTCTTTGGTTTGGATGTTAGTTGGGATATTTTGCAGACACCTTAATGGTTATTAGCATCAGGTGGATTTAAGACCTAATGTTTCTAAAGTATAGCTAAATAGTCCACTTGTGCTGTACAGATGAGATCATAAGAAGACCAAAACATGCATGTTCACAGCTTTTGGGGTTTGGCTTTATTGGCCTGAATATATCCTTAAAGGCTTTAAAAAAAAAGTAAAAACTCATGGATATTCAGAAGCCGTATAGCCAAATCACTTGATGTTCTTAGGTGGGTCATTTGAATATATCCCATGGGCCTCTGTTACAGGAAGTTTAAGGTATCACACAGTGGAAACGCACTATCTTGGCTATGGTTTTCTTGTAGTGTTTACTAATTGGTTTGCCTTTGACCTTTTTATTCTTTGGTTTGCATCTTAGATCACCCAAAAAACTAGAAGCCCTCAATGGAACTTGACTTTTGTCCTGGGAAACCTTATCCCTTTGAACCAGTTAATGATTGTGCCTTAAAACTTGTGATACAAACTATCATTTTCTGTGTGGTTGTCACCTCTGCCCTTACAGTTTCTGAGCTGCATGCTCTGATGGCATCAGAACCACATACTGTCTTTCAGTGTGACATGTTGGCCTTGAAAGCAAGCTCATTTTCATGCCTATGATGGTCTCAGAGCAAGCCGTGAATCAGACTGTCCAACACCTAATATATTTCCCTAAGTCTTAATGCAGAGAGGGGAGGCTGTTGAATTCCCATAATGTACATAGTTAGCTAAGATACTAGATAGGAAATCTGACCAGCTATTTGTATCATTTAAGCAATGAAGCTGGGTAACTTTTGTCTAAGCAGATACTATCCAAATGGTTTGCGGATTGCATTGCCTGTTGTTGTTATGCCAAGTCTTTATAAAAATGGTACATCAGAGCAGTTTTACTAGCCCAACAGCTGCATCTGCTGCCTTTTTCAGAAAATGTGCATAAATATGTGCATTTTTGTTGCAAATGCTAACTTTTGCAAAACAAGTTCACAAGAGGTGATTTTTAACTGCATTATTATCTAGCAGGGTAGTGGTTGTTAGGCAGTAACTTCTTCAAGGGTTTTATATCATTTGTGTGATTCAAAGTTTTCAGATAATGTCTGTCTAATTTTGCATACCTCTAAATCTACAAGCATTAAAAGTCATAGCACTGGCCTTTAAAAATCAATACAGACAGTCATAAAGAGTAGTACTTTATTTTTACAGCAGAAAGTCTTTGTATGTTACATTCTGTATAGTTAGTGATTATAGAGAATCTTCGTATAGGCACAGTTTATTTAATAAGGTGTATACCCATAAGCTGACTTTATGATGAACTTTAGTATCTCCAGGAGGAGGTAGGGTAAATTTATGGGCTAAAATCAGAGCTGTGGCTATTATTTTATCCCAGATTTAAAATCTGTGATGTAGACATTATGGTGATACAAAGTATTGATGAGATTTTATTTTATTAATTTTTTTTTCTTTTGCATATGAGATGAGCTTTCAGGACAGGTGACTGCACACTTTAAATCAGATCTTGCCTTAAGTAGATCATCATCCTTTACAGAGGGTCTATATTATATTGTCGCAAGCTGACAATATCAAAAGCGAAGAATATCGGCCAGGTAAACGGAAATCTCCGTAGGGGGAGATTTCAGTTTACCTCAATGTAGTGCGGTCTCAGAGTTGGTATACTTAAGTAGTGGATTCCCCCTCTTCATCTGCCAATACCCCCCTGTCCTGCCAGACTTCTTAGATGCCTTTGTAGCTGCTTCAAAGTGCCCTGATTCCCAGCCTCCAGCTCCCAAGCACCCAAATAGATTTTATAAGGTGCTTGAGGACTCCAAATTCCTCTTCAGATGCCCCTCTGCAGACCCCGCTACCATTTCAGTTTTTGCAGACAAGGCATCCAAATTGCTGCCTTCCACCTCCTTGCTTTCCTCAGATAAGGAGACCAAAGTTATGGAGGGATTAAGGAAAAGGTATATACCTCTGCTACACTGGCCTTCAGGACAATTAATATCAAATTCATATGGCCAAATATTCTTTGCCCCTTTTATCAGATGCAGGAAAGCTTCTTTCTGAGCTCTCTGATTCTCCCGCCAAGGCTAATCCCTCCTCTATTCTTAATTCATCGGTGCAGGTTACCAGGCACTCTGTTAAGTGCAGTTATACCATTGGAGGCCTCAGCCAGGGTAGCTGCATTGGGGTCTGTCTTGGAGGTATTCATGGCTCAGGCTCCAACCTTTGCCTGATGATATTAAAGCAAAGATCATGGATGCTCCTCTGGATGCCTCGGCTGCAGAACTATTTATATCTTTACAAGAAAAGGGGAAGGAGCTGCAAGACCTAAAACATGTCTTTGTTTCCCCTCTCCCCAGGTTTCAGAGGAGTTATCCTACCAAAACCACCTTTGTCAGAAAACCGGCCAGGCCACAATCTTCCAAAGGTAACCGAGATCCTGGGAAACAACTCCCATTTGTATCTGCCTGTTTTACTCCCACCCAGAAGTGGCCCTTTCAGACTAAGTCTGTGACTACCTGCCTCCAGGCCCATTAACTCCTTTGTCTCTTGGCCTCTCTCTTTTTCTCCCTGCTTAGAATCAGATAACCCTGGACTCTTAGGTCCTATCTATCATCAGACAAGCCTATTTCATATTGTGGAAGACTCTTCCCTCCTTCAGGGGCATTCCACAACCTTTGAAAGAACAATTGGAATATTTCCCCCAGGTCCCATCCAGCCTGCTTTCTCAAGGCACTGTTCAGGAAGTCCCACCCTGCCAAGTTGGAAAAGGATTTTACTCCAGGATGTTCCTGGTTCCCAGGAAGGATGGCCCTTGGTGGCCCATTCTAGATCTTTCTCATCTAAATACTTTTCTGAAAGTTCCCACCTTTCGTATACTAACATTACCAACCCTTCTTCCTCTCATTCTTCCCCAGACTTTATGGTGTCACTAGACATCAAAGATGCCTATCTCCATCTCGCCATTCACCTTCAGTTCAGGAAATTTATTTGCTTTTTATTGCTTCTTCACATTTTCAGTTCTGTGCTTTGCCCTTTGGATGGTCTGTGACACTGAGAGTCTTCACAAGATGCTTAGTTGCTGTCATAGCCTACTGCAGACTCCAGGGCATACAGATTTTTCCTTACCTAGATGACCTCCTACTCCAGGCCATGTCTCTTCACACCCTTCAGGAGAATCTTTCCTTCATGGTGTCTCTCCTGGAGAATCTAGAGTTCACTGTCAACTGTCAGAAATCTGCCCTGCTCCCTACCCAAGACCAAATTTTCCTGGGCTGCAGAATTCATACAGAGAGTATGCTAGCCTGTTTACCTCAAGAAAAAGTCCTGTCCCTAACTTCCTATTTCCAGGACCTCTTCCTCCTCCAATACCTGACTGCCAGGGAGTTTCTGCACCTCTTGGGGTCCATGGCCTCCACTATCCCCATGCTCCCTTTAGCCAAGTTACACATGAGAAAATTCCAGTGGTTCTTGAGGACAGTTTGGATGCGATACTTGCATCCTATGGACTTTGCTATCCCGCTCCTAATTTGTCTGAAAAGGGAGTTAAACTGGTGGGTACTTCAGGTTGCAAGGAACCCACGTCTACCCTTACAACCACCTTTCCCCACTCAGGGGCTGTACACAGATGCTTCAGGCTTAGGATGGGGAGCAGTACTGGAATCCTGGAAGGTCAGAGATGTCTGGTTTCCAGGCAAAACAAGGGAGCACATCAGTATAAAGGAGATGAGTGCCTTGATTTTCGCCATCCAAATCTTCAAGTCTATGCTGTCTCCAGGGGTCCTAAGGTGGTTCACAGACAATACCACAGTCCTCTGGTATGTCAACAAACGGAGTGACAAAATCTTACCTCCTATGCAGACTGGCTTTACAGGCCTGAGAGTTGGCTTTGCAGAGTCTGCTCTCCCTTCAGGCTGTCTACATTTCCTTAACTCAGAATGTTGTGGCAGAGGTGCTCAGCAGGTCCGTGCTTCAATCCCATGAATGGATGTTACATAGGGATGTGTTTCTGGACATGGTCCATCAATGGGGAATACCTCAGATAGATCTCTTTGCCCCCATGAATAGGCAGCTTCGCAAATTTTGTGCCAGGGTCACAAATCCCTTGGCATGGAAGGTGGATATGCTGCATCTTTCTCTTGAAAGGGGATGTTTCTGTATGCATCACCCTTACCCCTTCCCACTTTTCCAACAGATACTGCTGAAAATCAAGCTGGAGCAACCAAAAATCTTGCTGGTGTCCTCCTTTTGGCCAAGATAGCATTGGTTTCCCTCTCTTCCTGCATTTAGCTAAGGGCAATCACCACACATTACCCCACAGAATGGACCTACTCACAAAGGATACGGGAACACTAGTGCATCCACAGATGTTAACTTTAAATCTGACTCTGTGGGTGATAGGGTTTTGATTCCCTTCAGGCACCTTTTTTCTGAGGACGTGCTTTAAGTTCTGCAGGAAGCCAGAAAATCCACAACAAAGAAATCCTACATTTCCAAATGGAAGAGGTTTTCCATCTGGTGTCTCAAAAAGGATTTACAACCACTGTTAGTGGATGTCCCAGTGGTCTTGTCCTACCTGCGTGAATTAATGGAGAATGGGCTGTCTTACTCCTCAGTTAAAGCCCATCTTCCTGCTATCTCTGCATGTCTGCCAGTGTCTCCCCCTTTAGCTTCCAGGTTGGAAGTTAAACTCTTCTTAAAAGGCATCCTTCACATCAGACCACCAAGGAAACCAGTTTCTCCTCCTTTGGATCTCAATTTTGTATTAGAGAAACTTAATCTTGTCTGCAACATTGCACCTGACAAACTTCTCATGGCTATTACTTCTGCCAGAAGGGTGTCTGAGTTGCAAGCTCTGATGTGTTCCTCCCCCTACACAGTCATTCATAGGGATAGGGTCTCTCTACATACTAATCCCTCATTTATGCCTAAGGTAGTTAGAGTTGTCTCTCAATCAGCGTATCAACCTTTTTTCCCTTTGCCTCAATCTTCCAGTGAGAGGATTTTGCACACTTTAGACATGCATAGGCAACTCAGTATTTGAACAAAACAATACCTATCCATAAGCCTGAACACCTGTTTGTTTCTTATCACCCAAGGGCCCTGGGTCAACCTGTTTCCAAGCAGACCATCTCCTCTTGGATTTCAAAAGCTATTTCCTTCTGTTATATAGCCAATGGAAAGAATCTATCCTCTCATGTTAGGGCACATTCCACTAGGGCAGTGTCTTCCTCTGGAGCTTTCTTCAAAGGGTTGGACACTTGCTGTATCCTGGAGACAGCTACCTGGTCTTCTCTTCATACCTTCACTAAACACTGTAAACCAGATGTCATTTTCAGGTCCAGGGCTGGTTTTGCCAGAGTTGTTTTGCATGGCTTTGTGGAGAATGTTTCTACTCTTCTCCCTAATTCTTCCTCTACATGAGCTTTGGTACTCTTCCCTCATGTTATGAATACTGCAGCATATGAATAGGACGTAGAATACATATGAATAGAAGGACATAGAATACATATGAATAGAAGGACATAGAATACATATGAATAGAAGGACATAGAATACATATGAATAGGACATAGAATACATATGAATAGAAGAACATAGAGTAAGTTGTGTAAACTCTTACCATAACCGTATATGCCCTTCTCTTCTGTGTGTTATATTACCCTCCCTCCATGACTTCCACCTGATGCTTGCCTGGCCTCTGGAGATGTTTTCCTCACCTAAGATCAGGCTGGTGCATTTTGCGGCATTCAGTTCTGAGGTTGGTATGTGCTGATGTCTGCTTTATACCCATAGTCTCTGTGGCCGTCCTACATTTGCTGATGTGCAGCATCGCACGTACCTCACAGTAGCTTTAGACTTCTGTATACTGGCTGTACGTACAAGTCAGCCGGTGGCAGACTCCTCCCTCATGTTATGAATACTGCAGCATATAGAAGAGAAGAGAAGGACATCTTTTACACAACTATTCTTTTTCTGTCTCCAGTGGGTATGATCTCCTTTTGTGAGTGGTATCCTGCATGACTGCTGATTTTCAGTCATTTGCCACAAGTATAATTTGCATCTCTGTTTCTTCTCATTTTGGTAGTTTTGTTAGCGCGAGTAAAAGGCAGCACCATTGCGTGGCTTTAAGTGAGACACTTTATAGAAAGAAGAGGATGAAGAATGTGAGATGCATAGTCTGCAGAGAACCATTGTCATTATTCAGTCTTTAAGTTTTGTGTTGATGCTTGATACATACATGACATTTAATTAGAAGTTATAACTCCTCAATGTTGTGCTGTCACCTCTTCGTCTGATCAAAAACTGTTGTGACTTAGCTGGTGACACAGAGGTGAAGAAAATAAAGCAGATACTTTGTAAGATGACCAATGTTTGATTTGATGGAGATACATTGATAAGACGGACCTAAACATTTTGACTTCATTTCTAGACCTGAGTTACTTGACTAAAGTGGAGGTCATACCCATGTAGCAGCAGTTTTGTTTGGTTGCTTTATATACTTTAAAAACAGTTTTCTAAGTGTTGATTCACAAGTGCAGCAGCTCAGAAAAATTCCACACTTTTTATGGCTAAGAGTTCTGGCCTTGCTGCAGCCTTTATTAACTTGTTTTTATACATGGTGACACAGTTGTTCTTCTTATCCTGAGCAGTTACTGTAAAACAAATTTGTTCATACTTCTGTTTCAGTTTTGCAGTGCATTTTTTTCTGCATGAAATCTAATTTTTGCATGTATTAACAGATGTCAGCTTGGTCCATACTGTCGAGATAATCCTTGTAAAAACAGTGGCAGATGTATTGACAGCTTGGATGGCCCCGTGTGTGAATGTGAAACAGGTTACCATGGGGAAAGGTTTGTATTTTTGTTAATAATGACAAATCTGCAAACAATGCAAATACGTTTGCTTTATTTAAGTACTGTACTCACACAATTCTCTGTATTTTTACTTTGGTAGGTGTCTTAATGATATAGATGAGTGCATTGAAAATCCGTGCCTCAATGGAGGGTTGTGCGAAAACACCTATGGTTCATTTTTCTGCAACTGTACTCAAGGATTTGGAGGCAGACACTGTGAAAACCTTCTGAACAGTTATGTTTCAACTTCATGGAATATTGGCTTGGAAGAAGTTATTGGAATCATAGTATTTGTAACAGTAAGCTTTTTCTTGGTGCTGCTGTTCATCTTGGTCCGTAAAAAGATGTGTAGAAAGAAACGCCAGCCAGAGCCTGAAGACAAGCGTACAGGAATCACAAATGCATTCTTACAGAGACCATGCTTTGATTCCAAAATGAATAAGAACATTTATTCAGATATTCCACCACAAGTGCCCGTTCGTCCAATTTCGTATACTCCTAGCATTCCAAGTGATTCCAGGAATAACCTTGATCGAAATTCCTTTGAAGGGTCCACTATTCCTGAGCACCCAGAGTTCAGCACCTTTAACCCTGACTCCATGCATGGCCATAGAAAAACGGTTGCAGTTTGCAGTGTAGCACCAAACCTTCCTCCTCCTCCTCCTTCCAACTCTCCCTCTGATTGCGACTCGATACAAAAGCCAAGCTGGGATTATGATTATGATGGTGAGTGTCTGCTGTTTAACTGATAGAAAGTAAAATTCTTAGTTCTGTAGAAGAAATTGACATTGATAGTGTAGTTGTGTTACAGTAGTACATGGCTTTTGCACAAAAAAGAGTTGGCTCCATCTCACTAAAGCCACTGACAGGTACAATATTTTCTGGATGTCCAGGAGCGATCAATATGTATAGCATTTGCCTTTCTTTTGATAATGTAATGTAATATGCAGATTTGCTGCTAATATTTTGTCCAACATGAATTTTATACATATAGAATATATCTTGATAGCCTTGTTTTTTAATTTGTGTGGATTTTTGTTATCGTCAGCTTTCATGTTGTGCCGCTGCTGGCCTAAAGCTTGTAGTTCTTCAGTTTGGTTTTCAGTTGAAATGACATTTAGGCAGAGTCTACCCATCTTCCCTCAGCCTGAGTAGTTCTTCTACGGATCTCCAGGTTTTCTTTCATATTCCAAAGGTGTGCCGTAGGTGATTTGGTAATCTTCCAAAATGCGTGTAGGTTTACATGCCATGCCAGGTTTGTCATGCAGAAGTCAGGTACCTCATGTAGCATTAGATTGATTTTTATGTAGATCATTGTTGCAATAGTAGTAATAACCTGGGGGGGACTTCTGCTATAGAAAATAGGTGACGTCTTTTCTGGCTTCCAGACCTTTTCCCCTTTTCCCGCTTCTGGATGGCTAAACATGATGTCTATGGGACACCAGTTCCTTTTCAGTAAATAGGGGGTGTCTGACCATTCTCTCTTCAGTTCTTTTTTGCCACAGTACACTTCACAAGGCTTGTATGTTTAATGTTGTCATTCCTGTGGTTTGGCATGATCCCTCCAAGTCTTGTAGACAAGTACATTGAGGAACTGTTTTATTATTGTAGTGGACTTTGTAAAATGTTCAGTGTTTGGTCCTTGAGATTGGATGACCAGTTTGTGTTTAGGGTGTATATATCCAGAAAAAAGTTTTTGCAGGTGTGCTTGTGTCAAAGTTTTGTAAAGGTTGGTATTGTTGATGTGTTTGCTTAGGACCAGTGCATGACTTGACACTTGTACTTGTGTAGGGTTCACTAGTAAGACTCTTAGGTGAAGAGCATTCTCTCCAGACCTTTCTGAACAGGAGGAGGCTTATCCCATATGGCTACCACATCCTCCATCATCTCTTCACCTGTATTGGGCTTCATTTTCTTCTCATCAGGGAAGTGAGGTAATGAGAAGAAACAAAGTTGGATAAGGATATACTGCTTCAGTCCCTGAAAATCCTCCTAGACTTGAGGGTGGCAGGCCCAAAACAATGTTTTTGCAGTCTGTGACCCAGGCGCCAGACACCTCCTCTATCATTGTCCTTCAGGAGCCTGCCCACTCCTTCAGAGCCTAACATGTCTTCCTGAGACAAAATTCTGTTATATGTGGTCAGCTTGGACACCCCTCCACAGGTGCTTCACCGAGAGAGAACATGAAACTCCTTGTTTGTGAGAACATCCGCAGACAGAAAGTGAAGATCACGTAGGCCTGCCCCCGAACTCTAAGTCTCTGAAAGTGTTATACCATCCAAGAGGGATGTGAATGTCCAACCACAGGATATCAGCCTATTCAGGCTGTTTGCGCCTCAGGAAATATGCAGGTCTTCTCAAAAATCCCACAGTTGTTACTTAATGCTTACTTTTGAAGGGTCTGATTTTGTGTCAGAATTCTTTGTTGACCTTTTTGAGTTCATCTTTAGATGGGAATATCAAATTGGCTTTTAAGGGCTATGAATTTCTTCCTCTTCCTCTTCCTCTTATGTATAGCTTGTTTATAATAGGGTTCCACCATAGAGGTTTATTTCTTAGTTTGGTATTCTGTTTGTTGATGCATGCATTGAGGTGGGCAAAAAAATTACCTGTAAGTGTGGTAGCATCACAAGGCTTGTTTGTTTAGTGTTGTCAGTCCTGTGGTTTGGCATGATCCACCAAGTCTGGCAGACAGGTACAGTGTTGAGGAACTCTTGTTATTGTAGTGGACTTTGTAAAGTGTTCAATGTTTGGTCCCTGAGTCTAATGACCAGCTTGTGTTTAGATCTCTCTCCCCCTTTTGTTTCCTACAGTCTTGAAAGGTGACCTCTGTCTAGCCATCAAAACCTCAATGGTTCCAGTCCTATGCAATCTCCTCCTCATCTGCAAAACTGATAATACCTTAAATGCCCACTCTAGAGATCTTAACTTCCACTGTAACATAAATAGGGCCTGCTGACAAGATGAATATATATTCCTGAGAATCCCTTTTTGTCATAAATTTCCTTTGGATATGAAAGAGTAGCTGGCTTTCTTTAAGCATAACCTGGACAACAGATTGATGGGTGGTTTAAGTAATAATCCCCAGGTGGGGTCCCTCAAGACTTCATTGAAAGGTGACAAATCTAGATATAAGACCCGTTTAAAACAGAAGCTTTCCGGTTGTTCTCCGATAGATGCAAAAGTCAAAGAATTACATGAATTCTCCAGAAATGAAAATAGTTTTCCACACTTTATTAAAGCTTCAAACATCCAGCTTTTCTTCAGTTAATACTAACCAACTTCCTCAGAACAATCAAACACGTCACTGACATTCAGAACGTACTTATACTTTAAAAACTCTTCACGTGATTAGTATAATAGGAACTATGAAATACATTCAAAACATAAAAAAAGTGAAAAACATGAAGATAAGTTAAATACAATGTCTTAAACAAATACAATGACATTGAAACTAAGATTCCAACTGGTAGCATTTAAAACTATAAATTTAAGTTATTTAAAACGCTGCAATCTCCAACAGCTGAGAACTCTGTTATGCAGTCTTGCTGAATCACTACTCAACGACTGATGAATCAACACTAATTAATATAGCTGGTAGAAAGTAAAAAATAATAAATAATGAATAATAAGAAAGTAACTGAATACTAGCTACTATGTTTTAGAACAAACAGCTTGCCCATTCTATGATGACAATAAGTGTCCAAATGTTGCTTTACATGTGTCTAATTCATGAAACTGCATGATGTTCCAGAGGACGGAAAAAATGGAAACTATTCCATTTACCACTCCGATGTACTGTTATGTGCACTCATTTTGAACCTTGTATGTCATGCCGTTAAAGGTTGGCCAAAAAACATGTATACTATATGAAAAAATATATTGTAAGTGAAGATCATATACTATGTAATATATGTGGAACACTTATCTCATTTGCTCATTCCTAAAAGAACGCTTAGAAAAATAGATAAATTGTAATGAAAACAAATGCTATGAATGAAACAATAAATCTATCATAAAAAACATAAAAAAGATGAATATGTATAGAATGAATATATATAGAAAGCAAGATGAATATATATTCCTGAGAATCCCTTTTTGTCATAAATTTTCTTTGGATATGAAAGAGTATTTCTGGCTTTCTTTAAGCATAACCTGGACAACAGATGGATGGGTGGTTTAAGTAATAATCCCCAGGTGGGGTCCCTCAAGACTTCATTGAAAGGTGACAAATCTAGATATAAATCATTCATTTTAAGAGGTAGCAATGATGTGGGATATTGTGAATAGGCTACTAATGGTCCTTTAGATCACCACTGTAGTATTAACCTATGTAACAATGGTCAGAATAGCAATAGTGAAGCAGCACATCCAAGATAATGGCAGTCAGATGTGTGTTTAGTATGCACTGTGGTAGTCCTGAGCCTGTATGTAGTGCTGCTCTGCTGCTTTTTTACATTATGCTATGCATCATTTATCTTAGCTGATTGCAAGTGTACTGGACTTGAAAGTCACTTGCATCAATACCTTGAAGAATGTGATATTGACAGCACCATCTTGGTCAGTTTATCCTCTCAGCACCTAACAAAGCATTCTTGTATTTCCTTTTTTAATTCTTGAATTTCTTTCCTTCTGACTCTTTCCAGTTCTTAGCTATGCTGGTGTAAGCCAGCCTACCATAACCAAAGATCTTTTTCTTCTATGTACTATCCCTTTCTTCCTTTTGTCAGCCCAATGTTAGGCACTTTCTCTTCCCAAATATCCTTCCTTTTTATTCAGCCACTGTTCAGTGTTTCCTTCAGTCCTTTGTAGTACTAGAGCATTCAAGTCATTCCTGTTCCCTTCCTTCCCTTCTATTGCATTCATCATTGCCTTTTTTTGGCCCCCTCTGCTGTTATGTTAAATTTTCTGTATAATCCAAAACAAGTCATACCTCTGCACATGTCCAAGATTTACTCCCTTCCATCAAGGTGCACTGCTGTTCTTCCGCCTTGGTTTCCTTCTGATTTGTCATATATTTTTGTCATTTGTTTACTATATGCCTGTTTATAATTACTTTTTCATTCTGTCAAACTTTTTTGTTTCTGTTCCAGGGTTTTCCCTTTACCTGTCTGTTTCTCCTCTTTTTGCCTTCCTTCACCATTTGACCACCTTTTACCTTCTTCCACTGCAGGCTCCTCTCTGATTGTCAGATTTCTTCACTTTAAGGGGATCCTTTTGTTTAATTTCCAACTTAGTTTAGTTTTAACAGGCCCCTACCTTTCCATGTTTTATAAGGTTTTTTATTTTTATTCTGCTTCCCTTGGGTCAGGCTGTCCTACTTCATGCCACCCCTTTCCTCCTTTCACTTGCCTTCATGTTTTCTTATGATTTTTGCATTTGAAAAGATCATTTACCCATTGTCCCTCCCTTATACCTAACTTACCCCATTTATTAGTTCTGGCATTAGTGCCTCCCGCACTAATTATTCATTCTTTCTTCCCATTAGCTGCTCATCCTTATTGCATGCCATTAGATATGTCTAAAATGAGAACAGCAACCCTCTTCTTTGGCCACTGAAACCTCCCATTTGCAATTTGTAGACCTTTCTCTGTAATCCATAAGAAATTGACACAAACTCTGTGCTCTCCGATGACTGTGTGTTTATAGTGCTGCAGAAGTATGCCATAGAGCCATCATTTTCACATTATTAATTCCACCTCTGATTTACCATGCCCATCTTTTCACAGACATATTTCTTTCCCTGCAACCTTTTAATTGTCTGCCTCACTGCTTTTATTTCTCTTTTGTTTGTTCTCTTTTATGTCCCTGATTCCTCCTTTTCTGTGTCCAGGTGAAATTCTCTATAGCATGCTTTTCTTCCAGTTCCATTCCATTTTCAATTCCTTGTGAAATATTTTGAAATTCCACTACTGGCATCAGCAAAGCTCCATCTGTATTATCTGCTAAATGGGTGTAGTCATCTGCAAAGTGGTAAATGAAAGGCTTCCCTCATCTCTTGTCTTTTTTCATTCTTTCCCATACTGCCCTTGCTGGTACTTCCATGAGCAAGAAAGAACATTTCTGGAGGGAATAGGCACATGTGGTTCACCATTCTCTGTGCCTTAATACCTCTAGTTTGTTTGATCACTTTCACTGCTTGATTTATGGTATAGGGTGTGACATCCATGCACTGGCCCAGTAATCAAGGAGCTTCAATCCTCACCACTAACACCAGTGAGGGGCGTGCACATTGGGGGGATAACAAGTACACACACAGTAAAGTACAATTTCCCTTAAGAGCACACACAGATCACAGTCAGTCTGGGGCTGGTTTCTCCCTTTCTCTCCAGATCCTCAATAAGACTCCCCACTGGCACAGCTATAGAGTCCAGATCTCGGCCTAGTGGTCAAGCTAAAACCTCCAGCACCCTCTGTCCAACCAGTGTTTTGTGTCCCTGCCCAAATAGCTGACACACACACACACACTTTGAGATACGAGTTATATACAAACACACAGACTCCAGGGGAAGGCTGGCACAGGTTCTCCAGCTATGCCTCCTGTCCAGACTATAAGGTAGAAATTACTGCCAGCAACCACTATTATAAGCTACTATAAGGCCCTTCCCAAAGGGTGACCAATTTCACTGTGTAGTATTCCTTTTCTCCAAATAGTAAGTGTGATGAACAGCAATACTATTGGAGTGGCTTGGACAGTATCACCAAATACATGCAAGTATTCTAGAGCTTAAATTATCTCTACACAAAACATCTACAGTTGAAAGGTTTAAAAAATATTTAATAAATAATAACACAAGACCATACTTATTACTTCAACACAATGGCGGTAGAGTTCAGAGATCACAGGAAACTTTAAAACAACATTGTAGGATAAAAATATCAATCGAACACAGTGCTGCAGAGCTGAAAAAGTCACAAATTCCAAGCACAAATGTGTTTAACTCTGTCTATGAAAGACCAGTTCATAAAATCCAGTTCGTGGAATCCACACACAAGGAAACGTTCAAACACAGGTTAATTCAACAATGGTAAGCGCTTTCACTTAGGAGCTTCATCAGACCAAACACACACAATACTAAAAGGCACATATATAAAGGGATACTAACCATCCAATTAAGATGCATTAAAGATATATACATCCAATGCTAAAGGGATGTATATGTACATATAAATGTAAAACAATTTAAAACCAAAATACATATTAAAACAAGTAAAACATCTAACTTATAAAAATCTATCTATAAATACACCAACTATCTATGAAAAACTAACGAAAAACCTAAATATTACAAATAAAACATAAAATACCTATCATTCATTTATTTGTACAGTCTTCTCCTCTTTAACATGGGCTTAATGGAAGCCCTCTCATTTATACCCATTCCTCTGTCTGCTCTCAAAATAATTATCCAACAAGTTTCCATATATTCAGTGTATGTTCGAACATCTCCTTCCCTAAGGCTTGGTTGAATTGCTTCTATTACCCTAAACTTAAAACTATGCTCAGCTCCACATTCAGTCACATGTTTAGACAGGGCATTGAATGGGGAGTTTTTCTTGATGTTATATATGTGTTCCCTCATTCGATCACGTAATGGTCTATTGGTCTTCCCAATGTAAAACGCACCACAGATTTCACACTCCACTAAATAAACCACATGAGGGGTCAAATTGTATGTCCCCTTAAACAAAAAATTCTTGTGTAAATCCGGGTGATAAAACACATTAGCGGTGTTTATATAACCACAACAATTACACGACATGCATGGTTCAGTATAACCTGCCTGTATCTTACCCATAATTCTTTGATTGGTACATAAAAGTCTCTTCAAATTCTTATGATTTTTGAACCTAAATGTGGGAACACTACTTACTTTTGTGGCCAATATCCTTATCAACTGATAAAATAGGCCAATATTGCTGGAAAAGTTGAGTTACGTAGCCTATATCACTGGTATAAAACAACAGAATCCTAGTAAAATCTGTCCGATTGTTACTCTCAGAGCTCTCGATAGGGCTAGTAGGTCCATAATATGGTCTAGCTTTGGTCTCTCAGTGACCAAGTCTTCCCATTGTTTCTCTAACTCTACTCGGGTGTAACCCCTATCTAACAACTTCTGATCAAGACTGTCCAGTTCTGATTGGAACCCAGTTAAAGAAGGATTCATCCTGGAGGCCCGCATGCCCTGTCCTCTAATGAGGTTTTTAAAAATATGTCCAGGATGCATACTGGACCTAAAGAGGAAAGCATTCCTATGACAAGTTTTACGAAAAATACCTGTATTAATCATCCCCTTGTCCAACTTCTCATCATACACATCCAAGTATTCTATGAAATTATATGATAATTGGTATGTGAACTTTAAACATTCCGTCAAACTATTCATATTCTCAAAGAAATGTGTGAATTCTTGAGTGGACCCTCGCCACAAAAAAAACAGGTCGTCAACAAAACGCCTGTAAAATAACACATATTTTCTAAATTCAGCTAAGGGAAGAAGGAATTAGTCTTCCCATTGGGCAAGGAACATATTGGCGTAGCTATTGGCACACGAAGTGCCCATAGCTACGCCATGTTTCTGTAAATATACTCCTTCGCCAAAAATAAATACATTATTGTTAAGGACAGTTTCTAAAAAGAAACAAATCAAATTGACCTGTGAGGCTGAATATTCACTGTGTAAATTAAGGTACTTGTATACAAATTGCACTCCCAACTCATTTGGTATCATGGTAAACAAGGACTGTATGTCTAAAGTGACAAAAGCTAAACAGCTTATGTCAGCCACACTTTGTAAACAATCATACAAGTCTACAAAAATTTTTTCGAATCTCTCAAGACTGTTGGATTCAAATTAATCACAGGACGTAAAAAATTTCTCAATGTACAGTGACAATGGTGCTGTAATCCAACCCCCTCCAGCAACAATCGGTCTCATGGGGGGGTTTCTAGGGTCCTTATGAATCTTAGGTACACCCTGGATTATAGGAATTAATGGATTTCTACAGCCATAAATGTAGACAATTCTTCAGTAGTAAGAGATGCTAACTTGATATCCATAGTGTCATTCTTAACAGTGTTAATAATACTATGCACCTTTTCTACAGTAATCCTGTTATAAAAAAACAGTGTCACTTAACATGGTACGCATGGAACTTTCATAAAACGACCTATCCATAGCCACAATTAATCCTCCCTTATCCGCAGGGCAGATAACAAAGTAGTACTATCTTGTAGTGAATATAAAGCTTTCCTTTCCTTAAAGGTAAGGTTGTGTCTCAATGGTCTGTTCATAACAGATCTTCTATTATCATAGAACCGAAGAATCTCTTCTTCGGTTAATTTACAATAAGCCTCAACCAAAGGATGATTCACTGGTACAAAACGACTGGGTTTCCTTAACTGTAGACTTGTAATATTTAGGTTTTTCGTTAGTTTTTTCATAGGTAGTTGGTGTATTTATAGATAGATTTTTATAAGTTAGATGTTTTACTTGTTTTAATATGTATTTTGGTTTTAAATAGTTTTACATGTATATGTACATATACATTATACACCCCTTTAGCATTGGATGTATATATCTTTAAGCATCTTAATTGGATGATTAGTATCCCTTTATATATGTGCCTTTTAGTATTGTATGTGTTTAGTCTGATGAAGCTCCTAAGTGAAAGCGCTTACCATTGTTGAATAAACCTGTGTTTGAACGTTTCCTTGTGTGTGGATTCCATGAACTGTATTTTATGAACTGGTCTTTCATAGACAGAGTTAAACACATTTGTGCTTGGAATTTGTGACTTTTTCAGCTTTGGCAGCCCTGCAGCACTGTGTTCGATTGATATTTTTATTGAATTTGAGATTGGTGCTACGGAGCTCTTATCTTTAGGTTTGCCAACAATTGTGGTATTTCTTGTTAATATTGTAGGATAGTCTGACTTAAATGCAGAAAAGCAGCTAGACTAATCTGACTAAATTCCTGTCTAACTCTGAGAGAAATACTAAAGACTAAAATCCTACTTACAGAGCAAAGCAAGTGCTGGTGATCTGATGTCAGCTTCAGACAAAATCCAAAATGCTCTCCTTTCTTTCTGTCCTTAATACAGTACTGCTGTGTCATTTCAGATTACATCATTCTTAACAGTTCTGATTTAGTTTCCCAGGATCACAGAACTTAAAATGTACATTTCTTTTGTAATCTGCACCTGCAGGAAGAAGCCACAGCAATAAAATATATTTTACATGTAAAATCTAGTAATCAACTCTTGTCCTCTGACAATAGAAATAATTCCTTAGTCCAGACATCCTGTCTCCGAGCTTGAGATCATACAGTCCTAAAATGCTTGACTTATCAGCTTTCTTCCAGCAGGGTGCACTGTGGTTACATTTTTGAAGCTCAGAACATATAACACAATTTTCTTACATTTAGTTTTCTTACATTTGTAAAACATTAGTACAGATGTTTCCTGTGAATTCTGATTCAGCATGCTGTTTCAGTGATATGCAAGTCATTAAATATGTCCACAGTTAAAGCAATTACATCTCATTAAAGAAGGTAAAAGGAGTACATTCATAAGTCGAGAACAACATCCCTATCTTCACAATTATTTTTTTAGCCTGGTATTACCATTGTCTTTACAGTCACCAGAAAGTGTCCTGTAAACTGGCCAAGGTTTAACCTGTAGCAATCGATAATTAATGTAGAACAGTTTCAGCCTTTCAAGCCATTCCATACAAGATCGGTGTGTACTCTTCATGAATTTCCTTTGAACACTTTTCAAAGCTAAAAGATCGGCTTTAGTGTACACACAAAAGAAAGAGAATTATATTAGCAAATAAGTCTGACTATAGATCTTAAATCATTTAAGAAGAATTCTAGTGCAACGTGTGGTAATTTTTAGTAATAGCTTTATCTGGCTTGCCCTTTTAAATAACATTTCACTTTAGTGTGCTCATTGAGACCCTTGGAACTTTGTAGCTTTATAACCCTTTTTTGCATTAGAATACTGTGCACTGTTTGAAATTGCTCAGTTATCACCAGATGACTGTAACAGCTAAACTATGTTCCATCTGTTTACTCAATACAAAATGATTCCCACTGCAAAAATGGATTGGTGTTTGAAATGTCTGTCAATTTTTTCCTGCTTTTAGTAACTTAAGTGTCTGTTTAAAACGTACTTAACTAAAGTGTGTCTGGAAAGTAAGCTGCTTGAAGTGTGGCATAATTTTGTTGTCAGTTTGATTTTAAAGAGATCTCTTAAAGGATACACAAGGTTAACTCCTATTATTCTTTCACTGTGGAAATATTTTTTTCTGCACAGCTAAAGTAGTGGACCTTGAGCCTTGCCTTCCAAAGAAACCGATTGAGGATGTGGCTTCCCATGCTTTTCACAATCGAGAAAGCATATCTGAAATTCAGTCCCTAAGCTCTTTCCAGTCTGAGTCTTGTGATGACAATGGTAAGTTGAAATGCATCTCCTGAAAAGAAAAACAGACCACCCCTGAAGGAGTGGCTTTCATTAGCTAAGTAGATTTACGTTTTGAGGATATTTTATGTTACTAGAGAGAAAGAGAGGGATTGTACTGGAAGGCTGTAACTATTGAAATATACTTGATCCATAATTGCGCAGAAGAAAAGTGTCTCAAGATATGGTATATTAGTGCGAGATTCAGCCATACGCCTTTGGATTTTATGAATTTTAAAATGTTTTGCGGCTTCTCTTTAGTGCATATTTGCTTCATATCTAAGGAAAATTAAATTACATTGATAACAGAGCAAGTTGTTGGAAATACTGCAAGGTTGATGTCGTGTCTGCATGCATTTTACAAACTCTCTTTGAACTGATAGCCTTTCATGCATCTCAGATGGGTACTTGAAGTGATAGGTTAAGTTTAATATACATCACAAGGTGTGAAGAGCTTTTTTCATGCTGTTCAGTATTGATCTTAACTTCTTGAGGAAGCCATTTTTATAGACGTCACCTTGGATAAACAGGTTTGCAACAAAACAGTTTTTTTCAACTATGATCTTTGTACTCTTTGAAATAGCTGAAAGGTGTTGTGAATTGCTTACACTAGCCAGCAGGGCAGCATGGCAAGCTGCCCTTATAAGAGTTGTGGGCTGCAGCCATCCATAGTGATAGCAGTATTACCATCTTTCATGTGAAGTCGATGGCGTTAGTGTACATACATACATAGATATGAAGTAATAACTGTAGTTGAAAATGTACAAAATAGAACCTAAATTAATTGATAAAAAAATTGAAAGTCAGAATACTGGAAAAAAAAAAAAGCAAACATTTTTCTTTTTGCAAAGAAGCACACCCCTCCCCCCACTACTATTTATACAACTGTGAGGTGCCCCAGCAGAGGGTAAAGAGTAAATTCCCAGTCTACATTGTACTTCAGTCTCCAGCTAAGCAATGCCAGTGTTTTGCGATCATATGTTTCCTTGTGCCAGCATCTCAAACCTTCATTACTCCTAATGTTTGACCAGAGTTTGTTCCCATGTATGTATGCACGTGTGTGTGTGTGTGTGTGTGTGTGTGTGTGTGTGTGTGTGTGTGTGTGTGTGTGTAAATATATATAATATATGTATATATATATATATATATATATATATATATATATATATATCTACACTTTGTATGTATGTATATGTGTGCGTGTATATATATATATATATATATATATATATATATATATATATATATGGGTCACCTTTAAAAGCTCGAAACCGCGTTTGCCCGAAACGGAATCCGACGGGACGAGAATACTGAAAACGCAGATGACCGAAAAGGACGGACTCGGTAAGTGTGCGATCGAGTGAGGGATTTAGTGTTAGGGAGCGGACAGGTAAGTGTGCGATAGTGAGGGACTGTGGGTTAGGGGTGGGTTAAGTGAGTTAGGGTTAGGGTGCAGGTAGGGTGTGTGTGCGATGGTGAGGGACTGTGGGTTAGGGGTGGGTTAAGTGAGTTAGGATTAGGGTGCTGGTAGGGTGTGTGTGCGATGGTGAGGGACTGTGGGTTAGGGGTGGGTTAAGTGAGTTAGGGTTAGGGTGCAGGTAGGGTGTGTGCGATGGTGAGGGACTGTGGGTTAGGGACTCGGTAAGTGTGCGATCGAGTGAGGATTTAGTGTTAGGGGCGGACAGGTAAGTGTGCAATAGTGAGGGACTGTGGGTTAGGGGTGGGTTAAGTGAGTTAGGGTTAGGGTGCAGGTAGGGTGTGTGTGCGGTAGTGTCGGACCTTAGGGTTAGGGTTTGGGTTAGGGATAGTGCATATGTTATGTAGTGTACTGTGTTGGTGTAATGGTTTTCGGTGTTTTGCGTTGTCGGCGTTTTATGTTTTCGGTCTTTTAGTTTGATTCGTTAGTGTTTGACAAACGCGTTTCGAGGTTTTAAAGGTGATCCATATATATATATATATATATATATATATATATATATATATATATATATATATATATACGCTTTGTGTGTATGTATATGTGTGCGTGTATATATATATATATATATATATATATATATATATGTGTGTGTTTGTGTACACACACACAGCAGCTGCTGCTGGGCAATGGTTGAATAGAGCAAGTTTTAATACCATATATCGAATATTTTTTTTCCAGAATAGAATAAGAAGAGGACGTTGGTAGCACTACTGTAATTGGAGGGCCCCATACTGCTTTATTTTGTGTGTGTACTTTTTTCCAGTTGATGTAAAAGTTGAGATTTCTGTGTATTTATACTAGTCAAAACTGAAAGTGGATGACCGTGACTCAGTCCACCTCTTATTATATAAAATAAATGTGTATGCAAATATTTACACAAGCACATATTTGTTCAATGGAATATTAAAGGCAGTAGAGATAATAGTCTTAGAAAATAGTTTATAGGTTCATAGAAGATTACTAGACTAACGGAGCCCATACAAGCCTAGCCACTTTTACCCAGATTTTGCACAATTTTTTTATCCCTAGAGGAAAGATAGCAAGGGTCAGCAAGCAGGGTTTTGACAATTTTTGCAGACTGCCTCTGTCTATAAGGGACACGGGTAGCACTCCATGAGTGGTTTTGTCATTCCCATCCAGTGGTCCAGATTTCTCTTGAGGATGGTCCGTTTGTGTTATTTCAAAGGAACTCTGCCATTTTGTCAAAAAGTTGTCTGCTGAAGGAACCAAAACTAACACTTGATCTTAAGCTGTAAATGCTGTGGTCCTTGCATTTATGTTATATACTCTTTGCTGTGCAGCTTGGCGTCTTCCCAGACTGTGTGGGCATCACCACCTTCAGCCTCTCTTGTATGCTACAGGGTTTTGTTGTACGTTTCTCTTGCACTAACTAGATTCCCGGTGAAGATTCTTGCTTTAAGAGCTATGGTATTAACTGGAACTGTTTTTTGCCATCTTCCTCAGTAACTGTTTTTTTTTCCCCCAGCTTGGAGTTAAATGCTCCACTAATCCATCCTTGCTGGGGGCTGAAGTTTTTACTTGTTTGGCTATGAAGCAATAGCACAGTTGTATTATTCTGAATGTCAGTGGAGTCCCCTGGTCAGTGAATATTTCCTTCAGCATCCATACCTTGTAAGATGATAATACTTAACTCCCTAGCTGTAGAATTTAGCATTAGCCTTTTGCAGTGAGTTTGCTTGTCTGTTCTTAAAGAAGCCTCATTTTCAGTAGCAGTTCACTTCACAGGCTGCACAAAAACAGCATGATGAAACATTTGATGAAATCCACCATGCTGTGCATGTACGCTTGTGTATATGTATGTATAGGTACAGTATAGATACAGTGAATATAAAAAGTGTACACACCCCTGCTAAAATGCCAGGCTTTTGTGAT
>NC_056729.1:852733570-852743570 GCF_019279795.1 Protopterus annectens
TAAATGTTTGAGGGGTTGACTGTATAATAAAATGTAGTATAAGGCTAGATAGTAATGAGCTGTTTATATTGTTTTCAAAGTACAGGGCAGCTTTATATTGGATTCCTTTACTGCTCTCACCTTTGAGATGTATTCATTCATTCAGTTTGAGTTAGTCGGTTACCAAGTCATTAATGCCAGTATTGTTGAGTGTGCTGTTTTGTTAATCATTTCTCAGCACTTGTGAATTGCCTTGCCCTATTCAGGCCAGTAGTGCTTGAAAGGCAGACATCATCCAGCACTTTTGCTGTACTTTAACTTAAGAGCACTATTGAATTTGGCAGCATTCATGTTCGCAGATAAGTATAGTAAATGTGAGAAAATTCTTTAATCTGTACAGGAAGTGCCAAAAGATGATTTTTTTATTCTGTCAAAAAGTTTTTTTCTCTCACTTTTAATATTTCATACTATCAATGTAGGCTGTTGCTGTTCCGTCTGCTGGCAGTTGGTAATGTGGCACCTAGTTATCGGACTTGCTGGTTGGCGTTAATTCATTAAATTACTTCACAGTTAATTAAAACTGACCTGTTTGCCTGGAGAATAGCTTGGAGGAGGAGTCATGTCTGTCTTTGCTATGATAATTGCAAACGCTTCATTGACCGCCTTTTATTGCTTTTGATAACAAAGATGTGTTTTATAGAACCTTAGAACATTTTGTTGACAACTGCTTTCATCAAGACAGAAAGACAGTTGTCTGTATCCCTGAGATTTAGTTTGTGATTTCACGCTCTTGACACCAAAATTCCTCTTCATGTTTGCTCAGAAGGCGGGAGTTTGATAACTCCAACTGGTAGTAGCCCTGGGAGTTCCATCACTCACACTTGTATTCATTTCTGCACAAATGGCACCCTTCACACTTGATAGCCACAGAATGCTTAAGCTTGGTGAGCTGCTGACTTATTTAGCAGAGGTAGTTACAGCTTTGTGTGCAAGCCATATCAGCATGTGGAAGCCTGGGCAACGTTTTGGTTACATTTATTTAGGCATGCCTGCGTAGTTGGCTGATTGTCAGCATCTTAGTTAAGTTGAGCATGGATGTGCTGAAACACTGAAATGTTAAGTTACTAGTTCAAAGTCAGGACTCATTATTATTTCTGAAGAACATTTTCTCACTGGTTCCCAAATCTTTACTCTTACAAGGTAATACTACCTGTGTCAGTAGTTTAAATCATCTACTCCTCCAGCGAAACTACAAAGGCAAGTATGGTTTTGGTCTGCAAAACGACTGACCTCACATTCGTTTCCTTAAGTTGAAAAAAAAAAGTAGGAATGCAGCTAGTTTTAGATGCGTCTGTAGTACGAAAAGAAGCCTCTTGTAGTTATATAAATAATGGAATACATCTTTAAAAAGAAACTGTATTTAATATTAACAAGCGCTGGTAAGAAAGTTTTAGGTGTTATCTTTACTTTGAATGTGCATATGAGAAAGTTATATTGAAGTAAACACACCTGGTATGGTTGACATAATTTAGTGTTTTATTAGTTGTATGTGAACTCTAGGAATTTTCTAACTGGCTCCTTTCCCTGCCTCTTTACAAGCTTCCGTAGTGACCGTTATACAGCTTGTCAATGCTGTAGTTGACTCAGTAGAAAAAGAAGGTATTATTTTTGTATCATAATTATGTAGTTGTGTGTATTTTTTAGGAGTTTAGTTACTTAGATATTAGTTCATTTTAAGTGCTGTTTGCCTGTATACATGAACAAATACTTTTTTTTTTTTTTTTTTTGCACATTGTGGATTGCTTTACATGCATGAGCATTCATTAGCAGATCCCATTTTCTTTGTGTGTGTGTGTATCATAAAGCTTTGCTGATTATAGTGGGGATTTGTACTGCTTTGTCTTTGGTGAGTTTTATATAAAAATACACTGCACTTTCTGTTGAAGGAATAAGGCATATACTGTACTGTGTAAACAGCACTTTATTAATTTAGTAGCGTAGAAGATTGTAACATCATAGCTATGCGAATTCTAGTATCCTTTATTAGTACCAGTTAATGACAATTCCTAACATTTTCATTTTTTCTTCCTTCTCATTCTGTCTCTCTTTATGGAATTAAAGAATCTTTTGCAGCTCATGACCTCGGAAATACAAGAGGTGACTCTGCATGCAAATTCTTGTAACTTGACATTGTCTGTCTTCCTGTTTAACAGCCATAACCAGTCATTTTTGTTCATCATAAATGCACTTAGCTGGGTGAGACCATCTATCAGATGCTTCAATCATCAATTTTTCAGCTCTTGCTTCACAACCATGTTGTATCTATCTGTATAAACCCTGCTTAATGGTAGCTTTTATGGAATAATTGGGACGATGTATACCATATTGCAGTTATTTTTATAAGTTGCTTCTCTCCAGTTTGATCATTTTCTTAGTCTGTAGTTTTATTGTGAAATGGGTTCATAGGTATATACTGGGCTAATGACCCCAGGGGCCTTTTTAAGGATAGTCGTGCTTTCCAAATGTATCTCACAAGCTTTAACCCCCCCCCCTAAGTTATTCTAAGGCTTATGTATAGGCCTTAGGCTTGGGTGGTAAGAGAGGTGCCAGACCAGGAATAAATTTACAATTTCTCCATCCGTTACACCTGAATTGGGTAAGGGAAGAACTCTGGTTTACATGGATGAGAAGCCTTTTCCAGAGAATGGGTTGTCTCCGAGACACATTGCATAGGAGTTTAGGGTCCTTGGATCAGGTAATTCTTGATACTGTTTGTTTTGCAGACGTGCAACAGGTCAGAGCGGAATTAGAGGATGCCTTTTAGAACAGGCATAGTTTGACTCTCAACAGTTTTGTAGGAAACAGAATACAGGGATAAGGCTTTGAGGTGATCCCCATAGCACATGTTATTTATGCTCTGAATTCTTTGTGAGGAACCCCTGTGGACAATCCAGTTTTTGTATATGCCTGGTTAGTTACATGCCAAAGAGGGCACTCTACTCAGTGACTGGTTCATAGGTTAGTACTAGGCTGTCAGCCCTAGGGCCTGTACAAGCCTAGCCATAACAATTCCCTGGCTATTTCTTCCCACAGTGTTTACTTCCCTGGACCCCTGTCTAACAGGGCGACTGACGTGATCCCGGGGTGAATTTCCTATCCCCCATCCAGTCACCAAGGTTCCTTTTGAAGAGGGCCAAAGAGGCGCTCTGCTTGACATGTATGTGCAGTCTGTTCCAGAGTATGGGGAGTCTCTGGGTCAGGAACATATCCCTCCAGCATGTTTTGTTCATTGTGATGACAAGGTTTAGACCCCTGGAGCGTGTCTCTGAAGGATTGGGATTTCTGTAAGTGTAGCATGTCTAACAGCTGTAGGTTTGACATAGCCTTGTATGTTAAACAGAGACCGCCTCTGAGTAGACGATATGTGACAGAGTATAGGTGTTTTTTTAGACTGTCAGCATAGGGCATCTGCTTTAGGCATGTGATTCTTTTAGTGAGGTATTTCTCCAGCCTTTCCAGTTGTTGCTGATGTCTTGAGAGGTACATACCAAACGGGGCGTTGTATTCTATAATGGGTCTGATAAGGGATGACTACAGTGGGACAATGACCTCCTTTTTTCTGGATGAAAATCCCTCGATGAGGTGTGACACATAGAAGGATATCCTGACTGTTGTGGTGATGTGGTTATCGAAGATGAGACCACTGTCCACCTGTGTCCCTAAGTCTCATCACACTTTCGGTGTTTAGTGTACTGCCACCTATGTGGTAATTCACGGGTTCATGTTTCTTCCCAAAGGGGATAACTATACATTTCTTGGCATTGAGCTTGAGCCCATGGCTCTGGCACCAAGCATCTGTTTCTGTAAGGCCCTTTTGTAGAATATCCACATCATTCGGGGATTCAATAATGGCTCCCAGTTTGCAGTCATCTGTGAACTTTGTTAGCCAGAGTCCCTTAGTGTTGGCCTGTACTTCAGAGAAGTAGATGCCAAACAAGAGTGGTCCCAGGACTGAACCCTGAGGTACTCCACTTGCCTGGAGCTGGATTTGGAGTTGGCTACGTTTACAGTGTAGGTTCTGTCAGTAAGCCAGTTGGCAACCCATAGAGTGATGTAGGGATTAATGCCCAGCTTAGTAAGTTTATCTATGATTCCACAGTGGGGGATGGTGGCAAAAGCCTTGGCGAGGTCCAGATAGGCTGTGTGGACTGCCTTACCCTTGTCCACGGCTCTGGATACTGATTCGAAGAAGTCAATCAGGTTCAAGAGACAAGATCAGCCCTTAACGAACCCAAACTGCATGGGCTCCAGTGTTTGAAGGTTGCCAGTGTCTTTGTTTACAAGTTCCATGATAATACGTTCCATGGCCTTGCAGATTAGGCTCGTCAGACTGATGGGGCAGTAGTTCCCGGGATCCAAGGTGGGATCCCCCCCTTGTGGAGTGGGATAACTGTAGCTGTGCACCAGTCGGTGGGCACGAATCCTGAGGTGATGCTATGATTAAACATGACACTTAGGTGAGGTGCCAGTTCATTTTGTAGTTCATGTAGTACACAACCTGGGATGTCGTCTGGTCGTATAGATGCTGTATTCGTAGCTTTGGAGAGTGCGTTTTTTACCTATGTGGTCATTGTTACTGGAATTTGACAATCTTTCAATATTGAGATTGGCCCTTTAGAGGGTGATAGGGGGGTGAAGTTTGCACTGAATCGATATGCCAGGATAGTGGCAATATCCTTGGGATCAGTATATTTAATGCCATTCTGTTGTAGCTCAGAGCATATCTGAGCACTGCCATTTAGATTCTTGACATAGCTATAGAGTGCCTTGTCGTTGTCTTTGGATTCTTTGGCAATTTTATTTTTGTAACTAGCTTTGGAGGATTTTTTGAGGGATCTCAGCTTCTTACTGAGGCTGGTAAGGGAGTATTTTGCATCCTGGGATTTTCCTCTTTTCTGCAACAGTTTCTTCCTTTCGTTGTAAAGTTTGTCTATGGCAAGGGACAACCAGACTGGCTTCCTTTTTTTTTGGAGGAGAGCGTCCTGGTTCTATTGGGGATGGCACGATTCATGCATGAGTGGATGTGCTCGTACAGTGCCTTAGTATAGGATTCAGCAGTCAAACTTCCAGTTCCCGTCTGCATGGGTGTCATGAAGTTTGTCACTTCTGACTTGAGTTGCATGAAGTTGGCTTTGGAGATGTTTTTTACTGAGATTTCATTACTGGGGGGGTGGGGGTGGGATGTGGATGTCAAGGGTTATTAGCTTATGATCAGACATGACCAACAAGGGGGTAACCATAGGTGTGGAGCATCAATTTCCCATGTTGGCAATGACCAGGTCTAGGATATTGAAGCCCCTGGTTGGGACTAAGGATTAGTTGATCCAGGGCGTTGGAATTTATGAATTCTAAGAACCATTGGGCAAAGGTGTTGGTACATGAGTGGTGGTTCCCATTTAATGGCAGGGTAGTTGAAATCACCCAGTATTAGCGTGTTTGGTTGTATCCTAATATTTTCCAATATGTTTAGAAAGGTGTAGTGAGAGTCTTGGGGCATGGTGGGGTGTTCTGTAGCAAGCTACAATTTGGATTGCACTTTTACCTAGTGTTAGTTGCACCTGGAGAATTTCAGATGCATTGTGTTGGTGTTGTGAATATCCTTGGTGAATATGGACACTCCTCCACCTTTAGTGTTTCGGTCCTGGTTTGGTGGCCGAAAAGTGTGGTAAGAGTTGTAGCCTGGTATTGCAGGGGTGCTCTCTGGAGCCTTAAACCAGGTCTCAGTTACTGCACAGATATCAATGTTCTCCATCTTTAGGAGTGCCCCGAGAGAGTGCATTTTGAGGTTTAGACTTCTAGCATTACCTTCAGATTTTGCATGCTTGCACCTGTTACGGTGGTGGTTTTGTTCTTTGAACTTTGCCTAAAAAAGGCACTATAGGGGTGGCAAAAGCTTTAGCCAGTGACTTGAATCCCAGGGGCGACTGGTGCATACCATGTCTGGCAAAGCATCATGGTCTGTCGATCATGTCGTCCCAGGCGGACGGATACTAGATCCCTTTTGAGTGACACCAGAAGCTTAGCCAGTTGTTGAAGTCAATTATTTTGTCCTTCTACTGTGGTATCATTCTGGGCGAAGGCAGGATGCTACTCTGGGCTAGGGTCATACCTGCCTGGGCCGCATGATCCGAGAGCTCTTCATGTCTCTTTCATGTAGTCCAGGGAGGTGTATCTCAAGTCATTCACTCCAACATGGACAATGAAAGAGTCATATTTGTACTTGTGGAGTGACTTGAGTGCATGCGTTATGTGGCGGATCCTGGCACCCAACAGGCAGCTGACTGTAATTTTCTCCTTGTTCAGCCTGGTGAGTGGGACATCAGTGTGCCTGACTATAGTCTCTCCTATGACTAAAATGTGTGGTACATTGTCTTGCCTGAGGGGCTGTTGTTGGGTGGCACATTGGTGTTGAGCTATGTGACACTTTGGTTGTGATTGGTGTTTGCGTTTCAGCTTTGGAGGTCCTTGTTGCTTGGGCAGGTTACTGTTAAGGGCCTCCACATATGTGGTTTTAGTGTTGCTGTGTGTGGGTATTGGTGATGTGGGTTTAGAAGGCCTATGTGTTGCTTGAGGTGTAGTGCGGGTGTTAACCTTCTCTTGACTGTCTAGCACAATCTTTGGTGGAGAGAGCTTTGCTTCCAGTTGCATTGCTCCAGTATGCCCAGATTCACCAGGTGGACAAGAGAAGTTACCGGAAGCTGACCCTTGGACATACCTGGTTTGGTGCTTTTTTTTTGTAAAGTACAAAATCTGTTTTCCCTTACCTTAGCAAGGTACTTTGCAGTTACAGGCTGTTTAGTACCTACAATTAATTTCTCCTAGTTGACAAGGAGAGTTGAGTGCTTATATCAGTTTGACTTCCTAGTGCTTTCCAGCAGGTTTTAAAGCAAGTGCTAGTCACAGGGATGCTTAAAGGTAAGATGAAAAAAATGGTTTATCCTAAACACTGCAGTGTGCACTAGAGGAGTTAGATGTGAAAGTAGGTAACTTAAGTTTTACCTGTCTAAGTTTTAATGGAGAGTCACTATTTTTAAAACAGCAAGATAGATTGAATGGGGGTGGTCACTTTTGTATTCTGGTACTACGGAATACAGTAGGATGGCCAATAAATTTAAATAGTTGAAGGGGAGTGATTTCACAAAATGATAATTTTGTGCTTACTCACGCAAGCTAGTAAAAAGAGAGGAAATTAGATATATGGTCAAATTAACATAAGGGGAAGGCAACTAGTAAGACAGTGGTGTTTAAGAACACTACAGTAACCGGGTGGGAGGGTGAGGAAAAAAAATTCTGCCTGGCTCGCAAGAGACAGAGCTGTCGTCTCTCTTCAAGTTTTAATATGCAGTTAAAAGCAGAATACAAGTAAAATGCAAGGTAAATAAAACAAATCACAGTATTCAAAATAGAAAAAGGCAATAAAGTAATACAACAAATAAAAAGCAAACTAACCTTTCCCTCACAGCAAAGTGTAGCAGAGTCTGGGTGAGCCTTTCTAGTAAAGCTCTGAAATGTTTTATTTTTACCCCTTAAATAGAAGGTTTAGTTCCTAGCTCCACCCCTCAGCTCAAAGATGATTAACCTTAACTGACCTGTTCTATTGACCTGTACTAATTTCTGCCTAACTCGCAAGAGGCAGAGCTGTAGTCTCGTTTCAAGTTTTAATATGCAATTAAAAGCAGAATACAAGTAAAACACAAGGTAAATTAAACAAATCACAGTATTCAAAATAGAAAAAGGCAATAAAGTAATACAACAAATAAAAAGCAAAAAAATGGTCTGATGAAAACAGATTACAGTGGAACAGTGGCATCCTTGGACCTGGCTGCCATACCCTTGCTTATACGTTTTGCAGTATCAAATGAATTCTTTACTGCTGTAGACTCATGATGATGGTCAAATGCCAGGTTACTGTATACATTTCCAAATCCCCGCTTACTGGCTGTACTCTTGTAGGTTTATTATCAGTGTGGTATTTGCCAGGGGCAGCCATCTTTCCAAAGGACATTATTTTGCTTTTCTTGACATTAAGTTTTAGACTGCGACTCTGGCATCAGTTATTAGTCTGTTGGGCCTTTTTGGATGGTATTTGTCTTTGAGTGTTGTGTAACTGCACCTATTTTGTTGTTGTCTGAAAACATGGTCAACAGGAGACCTTTGATGTTGGCCTTGACTTTAGAGAAGTAGATGCCAGAAAGTAGCGGACCCAACAAAGAGCCCTGACAGACTCTGCTAGTGACTGGTCTCTTTGTTGAGGTAGACTCCACTGTTCTAACTTCTTGGGGTCCTGTATGTGAGCCAGCTGGCTATCCAGCCATTGACATGGGGAGTTTTACCTAATTTCATGAGTTTGTCTATGTCTGACTGGAGCATTGTGTTGAATGCTTTGGCCAGGTCAACGTATGCATTAGTCACTGTTTTGCCCTTGTCCATTGTTATGATGACCTTCTTGAAGAAGTCCACCAGTTTAAGTAGGCATGTTATTCCCCTGATGAAGCCAAACTGAACTGGATCCAGTGTCTGAAGGTTTCCTGTGTCATTGCTCATTTCCATGGCTTTGCATGTAAAACTAGTGAAATTTATTAGTCTTTAGTTACCAAGGTTTGTATATGGCCCACTTTTGTGCAGCGGGATGACCATTGCAGCCCTTCATTTGCTTGTCATGATGCCTGTCTAAAGGCTTTGGTTAAATAGTGGTTTTAGTGGTCCTGCTAGGTCTTATTTCATGCTGTTAAGGAGGGATCCTGTAATAATAATAGGGCCCATTGATGCAATATTCTTAGCATTGAAAAGTGCATTGTGGACCTGTTCCCTGAACATAGTTGGAGGAGTTATATTTGAAGGTATTTTCTGAGGACCTTGTGGAAGACTTCACAGTTGGCTTTGGTAGACTTCATTAGCTACCTTAGTTTGTTTAAATTGGTGAATGAATTTTTATTTTGCTGGGCATTGTACTTCATAATTTTTGCCATGATTTTCTTCCCTTTGTTATAAAATCTGTTGATGTTGTGATTCAGGGTGGCTTGTCTTTTTTTTTTTAGTTTGCCCTCTGCTTATTTTGGGAAGGTGCAGTTGTCTGAACTTGATTGTACAGGGTTTCTGTGAACAATTCCACATTTACAGCAGTGTTCTCAGGGTTTGAGTAGGCTTGAAATTTTGCTAGGGTGTCTGTTAATAGTAGGAAATGTGTCTTCATGTAGTTCCAGGGTTACCCAGAATTCTAGGTTTTATTTTTATTTCAAAGGAGACCGGTTTATGGCCAGATATGACCAGAAAGGACATTACACAGGGTGAGAATGAATAAAAATTCCTCATTTGAGGACTACTCTAGGAAGTTAGCTCCCTTAGTGTGCATATGAACTAGCTGGTCCAGGGTATTTGTGTTTACAAATCCAGGAAACTGTAGGCCTGCATGTTTGAGGAAGCACATGGGTCCCAGGTTATAAGTGGGCACAATAGATCTAATCTTTTCACCACCTGAAATGCCTCAACTAGTTATGGATTAAGTGTTATCCTAACAGCAACCCCCTGCAAATCCTTAGCTACTTGACCACCCCCATGGCACTTGGCACCAAAATGGTTTGAAGTGTACGGCTAGGCTTATAAGGACCCCCTTCTGATCATTAGCCTAGTAACATCCTATGAACCTAACCACTCACCTCACCAGCAATGAAAGTAAACTTTTTTGTTTAATTTTTAAATCACGTAAATGAAGTGGTCTTTCTCCATGTCTCAAAGTCAAGGGTGAATGCAGCATAATTACTGATAGTTCAGTGTAGCAACTAAAGTGGCATGTTTTTGAGAGATTGGAGTACCTGGTGAGAGGGAAAACAAACATACCAAGAACATGTAAAATTCCACATTGCTACTGTCAGGAGGTCAGGATTTTACCCTGGACTCTCAAGCTTTGTGTCAGATATGTTCCCACTGGTCTTCCATGCTGCCAGTGAGACAGGATTAAGTG